>NW_027207516.1:0-287387 GCF_963455315.2 Globicephala melas | reverse complement strand
TGAAGTCATATTGCATGGTACCCATTCCACGGGTTTCAACTACCCAGGTTTAAGGTATTCTTCCTTCAGCTAAAACATGCATGTGGAACCTAGAGTATGATCAACCATGTGATCGGGAGACGTGTTCAAATATGTCTCAGTTTTCGTACCCTGGTACTCGGGTGCAACATTCCAGACGCTTTACTAACACTCTCCCGACTTGGAGAGTCAGTCCCTTTAACCTCCTGTTTGGCCCAGTTTGCAATTTCTGCGGAAGATGAACAGGAATAGCGAGAACCAATGAGAGACTAGCTGGAGGTGTCTGGACGGGCAAATTTAACTCTCATTTCCCACCAGGAAGAGGAAATAACCAAAGGCTCAGCATGCCGTGCCGGAACCAGATTAGGGCCTGAAGCCATCCTGCGGTGTTGCGGCCAGCTCACAAGAAAGCGAGTTGAAGAAAGGAGCTCAGGGGCACTGTAATTCACAAACCTGCAGAGTTATAAATGACAACTATCGTCCAAAAATATACTGAAGTAAGGCTGCCAAGAGGACTTGAAAGCGGGGCAGAATTGCAGGAAACCGATTTCAGGAGGTAGACTGGAATTGCATCGAAAGCATAGGAAAAGAGGCAGAACGTCCACAATGATGCACTTGGCCAAAAAGGGCGTATGCGTTTTTTCCTGAATATATTCAGGAAAAAACGCATACGCCCTTTTTGGCCAACCAAGCAAGCTTGCAAAGGAAATCTGCACTACAATGAAGTCTCACTTCCCCCCGGTCAAAAGGGCCATCTGAAAAAAGTGTAAAATCCAGAAAGGCAGGACAGGCCATGGAGAACTGGGAGCCTTGTTATGCTGATGGGCGGGATGTAAATTGCCAACAGACACTCGGGAGAAGTGTATGGTGTTTCCTGAAACATCTAAAAAACAAAGCAACAGAGCCTAGGGCACTTCCACTTATGGTCCTATAGCTTAGGGAAATTAAAATCCAAAAGATACAGCCACCCCAATGTTTGGGACGCCTCTGTTTACAAGAACCTCGTTTACCGTACAAGTTCAATATCACAGAAAGTGAAAAATGGATAAAGAACTTGTGGTACTTACGTACAATGCAGTATCACTCAGCAGTGAAATCTATGTCATCAGGCCCGTAGCAGCACAATGAGTGGATTCAGGTACGATGATTCTAACTGAAATAAGTCACACAGAAAAAGAAACATCATAAGATATCAGTAATACACGGAATGTAAACTTGGCTACACAGGAACTGAATTACAGAACAGAACAGGGTCTCAAATTTAGAAAACCAACTTATGCTTGTTTAAGGGGAAAGGTGAGTTGGGGTGCTGCATAAAACCAGAGATTGAAATGAGCACAGATAAAGTTCCTTAAGCCAAATATGGAATAGACAAGAGCTACTCCTTGCTCAACGAAATGGACTCAACACCGCATATTAAACGCCTAAGAGTGTACCTGACTCTTAAGTATCTTAAAACCTATGGATTGCTATGTCTCCGAAAGAGAATCAAGCATGTGTACAGGGACGTAAACGCAGCAGTGATAGGATTGGAGAGGTTCGGTGAGCAAATGAAGACCCTTTGAAGTCATATTGCATGGTACCCATTCCACGGGTTTCAACTACCCAGGTTTAAGGTATTCTTCCTTCAGCTAAAACATGCATGTGGAACCTAGAGTATGATCAACCATGTGATCGGGAGACGTGTTCAAATATGTCTCAGTTTTCGTACCCTGGTACTCGGGTGCAACATTCCAGACGCTTTACTAACACTCTCCCGACTTGGAGAGTCAGTCCCTTTAACCTCCTGTTTGGCCCAGTTTGCAATTTCTGCGGAAGATGAACAGGAATAGCGAGAACCAATGAGAGACTAGCTGGAGGTGTCTGGACGGGCAAATTTAACTCTCATTTCCCACCAGGAAGAGGAAATAACCAAAGGCTCAGCGTGCCGTGCCGGAACCAGATTAGGGCCTGAAGCCATCCTGCGGTGTTGCGGCCAGCTCACAAGAAAGCGAGTTGAAGAAAGGAGCTCAGGGGCACTGTAATTCACAAACCTGCAGAGTTATAAATGACAACTATCGTCCAAAAATATACTGAAGTAAGGCTGCCAAGAGGACTTGAAAGCGGGGCAGAATTGCAGGAAACCGATTTCAGGAGGTAGACTGGAATTGCATCGAAAGCATAGGAAAAGAGGCAGAACGTCCACAATGATGCACTTGGCCAAAAAGGGCGTATGCGTTTTTTCCTGAATATATTCAGGAAAAAACGCATACGCCCTTTTTGGCCAACCAAGCAAGCTTGCAAAGGAAATCTGCACTACAATGAAGTCTCACTTCCCCCCGGTCAAAAGGGCCATCTGAAAAAAGTGTAAAATCCAGAAAGGCAGGACAGGCCATGGAGAACTGGGAGCCTTGTTATGCTGATGGGCGGGATGTAAATTGCCAACAGACACTCGGGAGAAGTGTATGGTGTTTCCTGAAACATCTAAAAAACAAAGCAACAGAGCCTAGGGCACTTCCACTTATGGTCCTATAGCTTAGGGAAATTAAAATCAAAAAGATACAGCCACCCCAATGTTTGGGACGCCTCTGTTTACAAGAACCTCGTTTACCGTACAAGTTCAATATCACAGAAAGTGAAAAATGGATAAAGAACTTGTGGTACTTACGTACAATGCAGTATCACTCAGCAGTGAAATCTATGTCATCAGGCCCGTAGCAGCACAATGAGTGGATTCAGGTACGATGATTCTAACTGAAATAAGTCACACAGAAAAAGAAACATCATAAGATATCAGTAATACACGGAATGTAAACTTGGCTACACAGGAACTGAATTACAGAACAGAACAGGGTCTCAAATTTAGAAAACCAACTTATGCTTGTTTAAGGGGAAAGGTGAGTTGGGGTGCTGCATAAAACCAGAGATTGAAATGAGCACAGATAAAGTTCCTTAAGCCAAATATGGAATAGACAAGAGCTACTCCTTGCTCAACGAAATGGACTCAACACCGCATATTAAACGCCTAAGAGTGTACCTGACTCTTAAGTATCTTAAAACCTATGGATTGCTATGTCTCCGAAAGAGAATCAAGCATGTGTACAGGGACGTAAACGCAGCAGTGATAGGATTGGAGAGGTTCGGTGAGCAAATGAAGACCCTTTGAAGTCATATTGCATGGTACCCATTCCACGGGTTTCAACTACCCAGGTTTAAGGTATTCTTCCTTCAGCTAAAACATGCATGTGGAACCTAGAGTATGATCAACCATGTGATCGGGAGACGTGTTCAAATATGTCTCAGTTTTCGTACCCTGGTACTCGGGTGCAACATTCCAGATGCTTTACTAACACTCTCCCGACTTGGAGAGTCAGTCCCTTTAACCTCCTGTTTGGCCCAGTTTGCAATTTCTGCGGAAGATGAACAGGAATAGCGAGAACCAATGAGAGACTAGCTGGAGGTGTCTGGACGGGCAAATTTAACTCTCATTTCCCACCAGGAAGAGGAAATAACCAAAGGCTCAGCGTGCCGTGCCGGAACCAGATTAGGGCCTGAAGCCATCCTGCGGTGTTGCGGCCAGCTCACAAGAAAGCGAGTTGAAGAAAGGAGCTCAGGGGCACTGTAATTCACAAACCTGCAGAGTTATAAATGACAACTATCGTCCAAAAATATACTGAAGTAAGGCTGCCAAGAGGACTTGAAAGCGGGGCAGAATTGCAGGAAACCGATTTCAGGAGGTAGACTGGAATTGCATCGAAAGCATAGGAAAAGAGGCAGAACGTCCACAATGATGCACTTGGCCAAAAAGGGCGTATGCGTTTTTTCCTGAATATATTCAGGAAAAAACGCATACGCCCTTTTTGGCCAACCAAGCAAGCTTGCAAAGGAAATCTGCACTACAATGAAGTCTCACTTCCCCCCGGTCAAAAGGGCCATCTGAAAAAAGTGTAAAATCCAGAAAGGCAGGACAGGCCATGGAGAACTGGGAGCCTTGTTATGCTGATGGGCGGGATGTAAATTGCCAACAGACACTCGGGAGAAGTGTATGGTGTTTCCTGAAACATCTAAAAAACAAAGCAACAGAGCCTAGGGCACTTCCACTTATGGTCCTATAGCTTAGGGAAATTAAAATCAAAAAGATACAGCCACCCCAATGTTTGGGACGCCTCTGTTTACAAGAACCTCGTTTACCGTACAAGTTCAATATCACAGAAAGTGAAAAATGGATAAAGAACTTGTGGTACTTACGTACAATGCAGTATCACTCAGCAGTGAAATCTATGTCATCAGGCCCGTAGCAGCACAATGAGTGGATTCAGGTACGATGATTCTAACTGAAATAAGTCACACAGAAAAAGAAACATCATAAGATATCAGTAATACACGGAATGTAAACTTGGCTACACAGGAACTGAATTACAGAACAGAACAGGGTCTCAAATTTAGAAAACCAACTTATGCTTGTTTAAAGGGAAAGGTGAGTTGGGGTGCTGCATAAAACCAGAGATTGAAATGAGCACAGATAAAGTTCCTTAAGCCAAATATGGAATAGACAAGAGCTACTCCTTGCTCAACGAAATGGACTCAACACCGCATATTAAACGCCTAAGAGTGTACCTGACTCTTAAGTATCTTAAAACCTATGGATTGCTATGTCTCCGAAAGAGAATCAAGCATGTGTACAGGGACGTAAACGCAGCAGTGATAGGATTGGAGAGGTTCGGTGAGCAAATGAAGACCCTTTGAAGTCATATTGCATGGTACCCATTCCACGGGTTTCAACTACCCAGGTTTAAGGTATTCTTCCTTCAGCTAAAACATGCATGTGGAACCTAGAGTATGATGAACCATGTGATCGGGAGACGTGTTCAAATATGTCTCAGTTTTCGTACCCTGGTACTCGGGTGCAACATTCCAGACGCTTTACTAACACTCTCCCGACTTGGAGAGTCAGTCCCTTTAACCTCCTGTTTGGCCCAGTTTGCAATTTCTGCGGAAGATGAACAGGAATAGCGAGAACCAATGAGAGACTAGCTGGAGGTGTCTGGACGGGCAAATTTAACTCTCATTTCCCACCAGGAAGAGGAAATAACCAAAGGCTCAGCGTGCCGTGCCGGAACCAGATTAGGGCCTGAAGCCATCCTGCGGTGTTGCGGCCAGCTCACAAGAAAGCGAGTTGTAGAAAGGAGCTCAGGGGCACTGTAATTCACAAACCTGCAGAGTTATAAATGACAACTATCGTCCAAAAATATACTGAAGTAAGGCTGCCAAGAGGACTTGAAAGCGGGGCAGAATTGCAGGAAACCGATTTCAGGAGGTAGACTGGAATTGCATTGAAAGCATAGGAAAAGAGGCAGAACGTCCACAATGATGCACTTGGCCAAAAAGGGCGTATGCGTTTTTTCCTGAATATATTCAGGAAAAAACGCATACGCCCTTTTTGGCCAACCAAGCAAGCTTGCAAAGGAAATCTGCACTACAATGAAGTCTCACTTCCCCCCGGTCAAAAGGGCCATCTGAAAAAAGTGTAAAATCCAGAAAGGCAGGACAGGCCATGGAGAACTGGGAGCCTTGTTATGCTGATGGGCGGGCTGTAAATTGCCAACAGACACTCGGGAGAAGTGTATGGTGTTTCCTGAAACATCTAAAAAACAAAGCAACAGAGCCTAGGGCACTTCCACTTATGGTCCTATAGCTTAGGGAAATTAAAATCAAAAAGATACAGCCACCACAATGTTTGGGACGCCTCTGTTTACAAGAACCTCGTTTACCGTACAAGTTCAATATCACAGAAAGTGAAAAATGGATAAAGAACTTGTGGTACTTACGTACAATGCAGTATCACTCAGCAGTGAAATCTATGTCATCAGGCCCGTAGCAGCACAATGAGTGGATTCAGGTACGATGATTCTAACTGAAATAAGTCACACAGAAAAAGAAACATCATAAGATATCAGTAATACACGGAATGTAAACTTGGCTACACAGGAACTGAATTACAGAACAGAACAGGGTCTCAAATTTAGAAAACCAACTTATGCTTGTTTAAAGGGAAAGGTGAGTTGGGGTGCTGCATAAAACCAGAGATTGAAATGAGCACAGATAAAGTTCCTTAAGCCAAATATGGAATAGACAAGAGCTACTCCTTGCTCAACGAAATGGACTCAACACCGCATATTAAACGCCTAAGAGTGTACCTGACTCTTAAGTATCTTAAAACCTATGGATTGCTATGTCTCCGAAAGAGAATCAAGCATGTGTACAGGGACGTAAACGCAGCAGTGATAGGATTGGAGAGGTTCGGTGAGCAAATGAAGACCCTTTGAAGTCATATTGCATGGTACCCATTCCACGGGTTTCAACTACCCAGGTTTAAGGTATTCTTCCTTCAGCTAAAACATGCATGTGGAACCTAGAGTATGATCAACCATGTGATCGGGAGACGTGTTCAAATATGTCTCAGTTTTCGTACCCTGGTACTCGGGTGCAACATTCCAGACGCTTTACTAACACTCTCCCGACTTGGAGAGTCAGTCCCTTTAACCTCCTGTTTGGCCCAGTTTGCAATTTCTGCGGAAGATGAACAGGAATAGCGAGAACCAATGAGAGACTAGCTGGAGGTGTCTGGACGGGCAAATTTAACTCTCATTTCCCACCAGGAAGAGGAAATAACCAAAGGCTCAGCGTGCCGTGCCGGAACCAGATTAGGGCCTGAAGCCATCCTGCGGTGTTGCGGCCAGCTCACAAGAAAGCGAGTTGAAGAAAGGAGCTCAGGGGCACTGTAATTCACAAACCTGCAGAGTTATAAATGACAACTATCGTCCAAAAATATACTGAAGTAAGGCTGCCAAGAGGACTTGAAAGCGGGGCAGAATTGCAGGAAACCGATTTCAGGAGGTAGACTGGAATTGCATTGAAAGCATAGGAAAAGAGGCAGAACGTCCACAATGATGCACTTGGCCAAAAAGGGCGTATGCGTTTTTTCCTGAATATAGTCAGGAAAAAACGCATACGCCCTTTTTGGCCAACCAAGCAAGCTTGCAAAGGAAATCTGCACTACAATGAAGTCTCACTTCCCCCCGGTCAAAAGGGCCATCTGAAAAAAGTGTAAAATCCAGAAAGGCAGGACAGGCCATGGAGAACTGGGAGCCTTGTTATGCTGATGGGCGGGATGTAAATTGCCAACAGACACTCGGGAGAAGTGTATGGTGTTTCCTGAAACATCTAAAAAACAAAGCAATAGAGCCTAGGGCACTTCCACTTATGGTCCTATAGCTTAGGGAAATTAAAATCAAAAAGATACAGCCACCCCAATGTTTGGGACGCCTCTGTTTACAAGAACCTCGTTTACCGTACAAGTTCAATATCACAGAAAGTGAAAAATGGATAAAGAACTTGTGGTACTTACGTACAATGCAGTATCACTCAGCAGTGAAATCTATGTCATCAGGCCCGTAGCAGCACAATGAGTGGATTCAGGTACGATGATTCTAACTGAAATAAGTCACACAGAAAAAGAAACATCATAAGATATCAGTAATACACGGAATGTAAACTTGGCTACACAGGAACTGAATTACAGAACAGAACAGGGTCTCAAATTTAGAAAACCACCTTATGCTTGTTTAAGGGGAAAGGTGAGTTGGGGTGCTGCATAAAACCAGAGATTGAAATGAGCACAGATAAAGTTCCTTAAGCCAAATATGGAATAGACAAGAGCTACTCCTTGCTCAACGAAATGGACTCAAAACCGCATATTAAACGCCTAAGAGTGTACCTGACTCTTAAGTATCTTAAAACCTATGGATTGCTATGTCTCCGAAAGAGAATCAAGCATGTGTACAGGGACGTAAACGCAGCAGTGATAGGATTGGAGAGGTTCGGTGAGCAAATGAAGACCCTTTGAAGTCATATTGCATGGTACCCATTCCACGGGTTTCAACTACCCAGGTTTAAGGTATTCTTCCTTCAGCTAAAACATGCATGTGGAACCTAGAGTATGATCAACCATGTGATCGGGAGACGTGTTCAAATATGTCTCAGTTTTCGTACCCTGGTACTCGGGTGCAACATTCCAGACGCTTTACTAACACTCTCCCGACTTGGAGAGTCAGTCCCTTTAACCTCCTGTTTGGCCCAGTTTGCAATTTCTGCGGAAGATGAACAGGAATAGCGAGAACCAATGAGAGACTAGCTGGAGGTGTCTGGACGGGCAAATTTAACTCTCATTTCCCACCAGGAAGAGGAAATAACCAAAGGCTCAGCGTGCCGTGCCGGAACCAGATTAGGGCCTGAAGCCATCCTGCGGTGTTGCGGCCAGCTCACAAGAAAGCGAGTTGTAGAAAGGAGCTCAGGGGCACTGTAATTCACAAACCTGCAGAGTTATAAATGACAACTATCGTCCAAAAATATACTGAAGTAAGGCTGCCAAGAGGACTTGAAAGCGGGGCAGAATTGCAGGAAACCGATTTCAGGAGGTAGACTGGAATTGCATTGAAAGCATAGGAAAAGAGGCAGAACGTCCACAATGATGCACTTGGCCAAAAAGGGCGTATGCGTTTTTTCCTGAATATATTCAGGAAAAAACGCATACGCCCTTTTTGGCCAACCAAGCAAGCTTGCAAAGGAAATCTGCACTACAATGAAGTCTCACTTCCCCCCGGTCAAAAGGGCCATCTGAAAAAAGTGTAAAATCCAGAAAGGCAGGACAGGCCATGGAGAACTGGGAGCCTTGTTATGCTGATGGGCGGGCTGTAAATTGCCAACAGACACTCGGGAGAAGTGTATGGTGTTTCCTGAAACATCTAAAAAACAAAGCAACAGAGCCTAGGGCACTTCCACTTATGGTCCTATAGCTTAGGGAAATTAAAATCAAAAAGATACAGCCACCACAATGTTTGGGACGCCTCTGTTTACAAGAACCTCGTTTACCGTACAAGTTCAATATCACAGAAAGTGAAAAATGGATAAAGAACTTGTGGTACTTACGTACAATGCAGTATCACTCAGCAGTGAAATCTATGTCATCAGGCCCGTAGCAGCACAATGAGTGGATTCAGGTACGATGATTCTAACTGAAATAAGTCACACAGAAAAAGAAACATCATAAGATATCAGTAATACACGGAATGTAAACTTGGCTACACAGGAACTGAATTACAGAACAGAACAGGGTCTCAAATTTAGAAAACCAACTTATGCTTGTTTAAAGGGAAAGGTGAGTTGGGGTGCTGCATAAAACCAGAGATTGAAATGAGCACAGATAAAGTTCCTTAAGCCAAATATGGAATAGACAAGAGCTACTCCTTGCTCAACGAAATGGACTCAACACCGCATATTAAACGCCTAAGAGTGTACCTGACTCTTAAGTATCTTAAAACCTATGGATTGCTATGTCTCCGAAAGAGAATCAAGCATGTGTACAGGGACGTAAACGCAGCAGTGATAGGATTGGAGAGGTTCGGTGAGCAAATGAAGACCCTTTGAAGTCATATTGCATGGTACCCATTCCACGGGTTTCAACTACCCAGGTTTAAGGTATTCTTCCTTCAGCTAAAACATGCATGTGGAACCTAGAGTATGATCAACCATGTGATCGGGAGACGTGTTCAAATATGTCTCAGTTTTCGTACCCTGGTACTCGGGTGCAACATTCCAGACGCTTTACTAACACTCTCCCGACTTGGAGAGTCAGTCCCTTTAACCTCCTGTTTGGCCCAGTTTGCAATTTCTGCGGAAGATGAACAGGAATAGCGAGAACCAATGAGAGACTAGCTGGAGGTGTCTGGACGGGCAAATTTAACTCTCATTTCCCACCAGGAAGAGGAAATAACCAAAGGCTCAGCGTGCCGTGCCGGAACCAGATTAGGGCCTGAAGCCATCCTGCGGTGTTGCGGCCAGCTCACAAGAAAGCGAGTTGAAGAAAGGAGCTCAGGGGCACTGTAATTCACAAACCTGCAGAGTTATAAATGACAACTATCGTCCAAAAATATACTGAAGTAAGGCTGCCAAGAGGACTTGAAAGCGGGGCAGAATTGCAGGAAACCGATTTCAGGAGGTAGACTGGAATTGCATTGAAAGCATAGGAAAAGAGGCAGAACGTCCACAATGATGCACTTGGCCAAAAAGGGCGTATGCGTTTTTTCCTGAATATAGTCAGGAAAAAACGCATACGCCCTTTTTGGCCAACCAAGCAAGCTTGCAAAGGAAATCTGCACTACAATGAAGTCTCACTTCCCCCCGGTCAAAAGGGCCATCTGAAAAAAGTGTAAAATCCAGAAAGGCAGGACAGGCCATGGAGAACTGGGAGCCTTGTTATGCTGATGGGCGGGATGTAAATTGCCAACAGACACTCGGGAGAAGTGTATGGTGTTTCCTGAAACATCTAAAAAACAAAGCAATAGAGCCTAGGGCACTTCCACTTATGGTCCTATAGCTTAGGGAAATTAAAATCAAAAAGATACAGCCACCCCAATGTTTGGGACGCCTCTGTTTACAAGAACCTCGTTTACCGTACAAGTTCAATATCACAGAAAGTGAAAAATGGATAAAGAACTTGTGGTACTTACGTACAATGCAGTATCACTCAGCAGTGAAATCTATGTCATCAGGCCCGTAGCAGCACAATGAGTGGATTCAGGTACGATGATTCTAACTGAAATAAGTCACACAGAAAAAGAAACATCATAAGATATCAGTAATACACGGAATGTAAACTTGGCTACACAGGAACTGAATTACAGAACAGAACAGGGTCTCAAATTTAGAAAACCACCTTATGCTTGTTTAAGGGGAAAGGTGAGTTGGGGTGCTGCATAAAACCAGAGATTGAAATGAGCACAGATAAAGTTCCTTAAGCCAAATATGGAATAGACAAGAGCTACTCCTTGCTCAACGAAATGCACTCAACACCGCATATTAAACGCCTAAGAGTGTACCTGACTCTTAAGTATCTTAAAACCTATGGATTGCTATGTCTCCGAAAGAGAATCAAGCATGTGTACAGGGACGTAAACGCAGCAGTGATAGGATTGGAGAGGTTCGGTGAGCAAATGAAGACCCTTTGAAGTCATATTGCATGGTACCCATTCCACGGGTTTCAACTACCCAGGTTTAAGGTATTCTTCCTTCAGCTAAAACATGCATGTGGAACCTAGAGTATGATCAACCATGTGATCGGGAGACGTGTTCAAATATGTCTCAGTTTTCGTACCCTGGTACTCGGGTGCAACATTCCAGACGCTTTACTAACACTCTCCCGACTTGGAGAGTCAGTTCCTTTAACCTCCTGTTTGGCCCAGTTTGCAATTTCTGCGGAAGATGAACAGGAATAGCGAGAACCAATGAGAGACTAGCTGGAGGTGTCTGGACGGGCAAATTTAACTCTCATTTCCCACCAGGAAGAGGAAATAACCAAAGGCTCAGCGTGCCGTGCCGGAACCAGATTAGGGCCTGAAGCCATCCTGCGGTGTTGCGGCCAGCTCACAAGAAAGCGAGTTGAAGAAAGGAGCTCAGGGGCACTGTAATTCACAAACCTGCAGAGTTATAAATGACAACTATCGTCCAAAAATATACTGAAGTAAGGCTGCCAAGAGGACTTGAAAGCTGGGCAGAATTGCAGGAAACCGATTTCAGGAGGTAGACTGGAATTGCATTGAAAGCATAGGAAAAGAGGCAGAACGTCCACAATGATGCACTTGGCCAAAAAGGGCGTATGCGTTTTTTCCTGAATATATTCAGGAAAAAACGCATACGCCCTTTTTGGCCAACCAAGCAAGCTTGCAAAGGAAATCTGCACTACAATGAAGTCTCACTTCCCCCCGGTCAAAAGGGCCATCTGAAAAAAGTGTAAAATCCAGAAAGGCAGGACAGGCCATGGAGAACTGGGAGCCTTGTTATGCTGATGGGCGGGATGTAAATTGCCAACAGACACTCGGGAGAAGTGTATGGTGTTTCCTGAAACATCTAAAAAACAAAGCAACAGAGCCTAGGGCACTTCCACTTATGGTCCTATAGCTTAGGGAAATTAAAATCAAAAAGATACAGCCACCCCAATGTTTGGGACGCCTCTGTTTACAAGAACCTCGTTTACCGTACAAGTTCAATATCACAGAAAGTGAAAAATGGATAAAGAACTTGTGGTACTTACGTACAATGCAGTATCACTCAGCAGTGAAATCTATGTCATCAGGCCCGTAGCAGCACAATGAGTGGATTCAGGTACGATGATTCTAACTGAAATAAGTCACACAGAAAAAGAAACATCATAAGATATCAGTAATACACGGAATGTAAACTTGGCTACACAGGAACTGAATTACAGAACAGAACAGGGTCTCAAATTTAGAAAACCACCTTATGCTTGTTTAAGGGTAAAGGTGAGTTGGGGTGCTGCATAAAACCAGAGATTGAAATGAGCACAGATAAAGTTCCTTAAGCCAAATATGGAATAGACAAGAGCTACTCCTTGCTCAACGAAATGGACTCAACACCGCATATTAAACGCCTAAGAATGTACCTGACTCTTAAGTATCTTAAAACCTATGGATTGCTATGTCTCCGAAAGAGAATCAAGCATGTGTACAGGGACGTAAACGCAGCAGTGATAGGATTGGAGAGGTTCGGTGAGCAAATGAAGACCCTTTGAAGTCATATTGCATGGTACCCATTCCACGGGTTTCAACTACCCAGGTTTAAGGTATTCTTCCTTCAGCTAAAACATGCATGTGGAACCTAGAGTATGATCAACCATGTGATCGGGAGACGTGTTCAAATATGTCTCAGTTTTCGTACCCTGGTACTCGGGTGCAACATTCCAGACGCTTTACTAACACTCTCCCGACTTGGAGAGTCAGTCCCTTTAACCTCCTGTTTGGCCCAGTTTGCAATTTCTGTGGAAGATGAACAGGAATAGCGAGAACCAATGAGAGACTAGCTGGAGGTGTCTGGACGGTCAAATTTAACTCTCATTTCCCACCAGGAAGAGGAAATAACCAAAGGTTCAGCGTGCCGTGCCGGAACCAGATTAGGGCCTGAAGCCATCCTGCGGTGTTGCGGCCAGCTCACAAGAAAACGAGTTGAAGAAAGGAGCTCAGGGGCACTGTAATTCACAAACCTGCAGAGTTATAAATGACAACTATCGTCCAAAAATATACTGAAGTAAGGCTGCCAAGAGGACTTGAAAGCGGGGCAGAATTGCAGGAAACCGATTTCAGGAGGTAGACTGGAATTGCATTGAAAGCATAGGAAAAGAGGCAGAACGTCCACAATGATGCACTTGGCCAAAAAGGGCGTATGCGTTTTTTCCTGAATATATTCAGGAAAAAACGCATACGCCCTTTTTGGCCAACCAAGCAAGCTTGCAAAGGAAATCTGCACTACAATGAAGTCTCACTTCCCCCCGGTCAAAAGGGCCATCTGAAAAAAGTGTAAAATCCAGAAAGGCAGGACAGGCCATGGAGAACTGGGAGCCTTGTTATGCTGATGGGCGGGATGTAAATTGCCAACAGACACTCGGGAGAAGTGTATGGTGTTTCCTGAAACATCTAAAAAACAAAGCAACAGAGCCTAGGGCACTTCCACTTATGGTCCTATAGCTTAGGGAAATTAAAATCAAAAAGATACAGCCACCCCAATGTTTGGGACGCCTCTGTTTACAAGAACCTCGTTTACCGTACAAGTTCAATATCACAGAAAGTGAAAAATGGATAAAGAACTTGTGGTACTTACGTACAATGCAGTATCACTCAGCAGTGAAATCTATGTCATCAGGCCCGTAGCAGCACAATGAGTGGATTCAGGTACGATGATTCTAACTGAAATAAGTCACACAGAAAAAGAAACATCATAAGATATCAGTAATACACGGAATGTAAACTTGGCTACACAGGAACTGAATTACAGAACAGAACAGGGTCTCAAATTTAGAAAACCAACTTATGCTTGTTTAAGGGGAAAGGTGAGTTGGGGTGCTGCATAAAACCAGAGATTGAAATGAGCACAGATAAAGTTCCTTAAGCCAAATATGGAATAGACAAGAGCTACTCCTTGCTCAACGAAATGGACTCAACACCGCATATTAAACGCCTAAGAATGTACCTGACTCTTAAGTATCTTAAAACCTATGGATTGCTATGTCTCCGAAAGAGAATCAAGCATGTGTACAGGGACGTAAACGCAGCAGTGATAGGATTGGAGAGGTTCGGTCAGCAAATGAAGACCCTTTGAAGTCATATTGCATGGTACCCATTCCACGGGTTTCAACTACCCAGGTTTAAGGTATTCTTCCTTCAGCTAAAACATGCATGTGGAACCTAGAGTATGATCAACCATGTGATCGGGAGACGTGTTCAAATATGTCTCAGTTTTCGTACCCTGGTACTCGGGTGCAACATTCCAGACGCTTTACTAACACTCTCCCGACTTGGAGAGTCAGTCCCTTTAACCTCCTGTTTGGCCCAGTTTGCAATTTCTGCGGAAGATGAACAGGAATAGCGAGAACCAATGAGAGACTAGCTGGAGGTGTCTGGACGGGCAAATTTAACTCTCATTTCCCACCAGGAAGAGGAAATAACCATAGGCTCAGCGTGCCGTGCCGGAACCAGATTAGGGCCTGAAGCCATCCTGCGGTGTTGCGGCCAGCTCACAAGAAAACGAGTTGAAGAAAGGAGCTCAGGGGCACTGTAATTCACAAACCTGCAGAGTTATAAATGACAACTATCGTCCAAAAATATACTGAAGTAAGGCTGCCAAGAGGACTTGAAAGCGGGGCAGAATTGCAGGAAACCGATTTCAGGAGGTAGACTGGAATTGCATTGAAAGCATAGGAAAAGAGGCAGAACGTCCACAATGATGCACTTGGCCAAAAAGGGCGTATGCGTTTTTTCCTGAATATATTCAGGAAAAAACGCATACGCCCTTTTTGGCCAACCAAGCAAGCTTGCAAAGGAAATCTGCACTACAATGAAGTCTCACTTCCCCCCGGTCAAAAGGGCCATCTGAAAAAAGTGTAAAATCCAGAAAGGCAGGACAGGCCATGGAGAACTGGGAGCCTTGTTATGCTGATGGGCGGGATGTAAATTGCCAACAGACACTCGGGAGAAGTGTATGGTGTTTCCTGAAACATCTAAAAAACAAAGCAACAGAGCCTAGGGCACTTCCACTTATGGTCCTATAGCTTAGGGAAATTAAAATCAAAAAGATACAGCCACCCCAATGTTTGGGACGCCTCTGTTTACAAGAACCTCGTTTACCGTACAAGTTCAATATCACAGAAAGTGAAAAATGGATAAAGAACTTGTGGTACTTACGTACAATGCAGTATCACTCAGCAGTGAAATCTATGTCATCAGGCCCGTAGCAGCACAATGAGTGGATTCAGGTACGATGATTCTAACTGAAATAAGTCACACAGAAAAAGAAACATCATAAGATATCAGTAATACACGGAATGTAAACTTGGCTACACAGGAACTGAATTACAGAACAGAACAGGGTCTCAAATTTAGAAAACCAACTTATGCTTGTTTAAGGGGAAAGGTGAGTTGGGGTGCTGCATAAAACCAGAGATTGAAATGAGCACAGATAAAGTTCCTTAAGCCAAATGTGGAATAGACAAGAGCTACTCCTTGCTCAACGAAATGGACTCAACACCGCATATTAAACGCCTAAGAATGTACCTGACTCTTAAGTATCTTAAAACCTATGGATTGCTATGTCTCCGAAAGAGAATCAAGCATGTGTACAGGGACGTAAACGCAGCAGTGATAGGATTGGAGAGGTTCGGTGAGCAAATGAAGGCCCTTTGAAGTCATATTGCATGGTACCCATTCCACGGGTTTCAACTACCCAGGTTTAAGGTATTCTTCCTTCAGCTAAAACATGCATGTGGAACCTAGAGTATGATCAACCATGTGATCGGGAGACGTGTTCAAATATGTCTCAGTTTTCGTACCCTGGTACTCGGGTGCAACATTCCAGACGCTTTACTAACACTCTCCCGACTTGGAGAGTCAGTCCCTTTAACCTCCTGTTTGGCCCAGTTTGCAATTTCTGCGGAAGATGAACAGGAATAGCGAGAACCAATGAGAGACTAGCTGGAGGTGTCTGGACGGGCAAATTTAACTCTCATTTCCCACCAGGAGGAGGAAATAACCAAAGGCTCAGCGTGCCGTGCCGGAACCAGATTAGGGCCTGAAGCCATCCTGCGGTGGTGCGGCCAGCTCACAAGAAAGCGAGTTGAAGAAAGGAGCTCAGGGGCACTGTAATTCACAAACCTGCAGAGTTATAAATGACAACTATCGTCCAAAAATATACTGAAGTAAGGCTGCCAAGAGGACTTGAAAGCGGGGCAGAATTGCAGGAAACCGATTTCAGGAGGTAGACTGGAATTGCATCGAAAGCATAGGAAAAGAGGCAGAACGTCCACAATGATGCACTTGGCCAAAAAGGGCGTATGCGTTTTTTCCTGAATATAGTCAAGAAAAAACGCATACGCCCTTTTTGGCCAACCAAGCAAGCTTGCAAAGGAAATCTGCACTACAATGAAGTCTCACTTCCCCCCGGTCAAAAGGGCCATGTGAAAAAAGTGTAAAATCCAGAAAGGCAGGACAGGCCATGGAGAACTGGGAGCCTTGTTATGCTGATGGGCGGGATGTAAATTGCCAACAGACACTCGGGAGAAGTGTATGGTGTTTCCTGAAACATCTAAAAAACAAAGCAACAGAGCCTAGGGCACTTCCACTTATGGTCCTATAGCTTAGGGAAATTAAAATCAAAAAGATACAGCCACCCCAATGTTTGGGACGCCTCTGTTTACAAGAACCTCGTTTACCGTACAAGTTCAATATCACAGAAAGTGAAAAATGGATAAAGAACTTGTGGTACTTACGTACAATGCAGTATCACTCAGCAGTGAAATCTATGTCATCAGGCCCGTAGCAGCACAATGAGTGGATTCAGGTACGATGATTCTAACTGAAATAAGTCACACAGAAAAAGAAACATCATAAGATATCAGTAATACACGGAATGTAAACTTGGCTACACAGGAACTGAATTACAGAACAGAACAGGGTCTCAAATTTAGAAAACCAACTTATGCTTGTTTAAGGGGAAAGGTGAGTTGGGGTGCTGCATAAAACCAGAGATTGAAATGAGCACAGATAAAGTTCCTTAAGCCAAATATGGAATAGACAAGAGCTACTCCTTGCTCAACGAAATGGACTCAACACCGCATATTAAACGCCTAAGAGTGTACCTGACTCTTAAGTATCTTAAAACCTATGGATTGCTATGTCTCCGAAAGAGAATCAAGCATGTGTACAGGGACGTAAACGCAGCAGTGATAGGATTGGAGAGGTTCGGTGAGCAAATGAAGACCCTTTGAAGTCATATTGCATGGTACCCATTCCACGGGTTTCAACTACCCAGGTTTAAGGTATTCTTCCTTCAGCTAAAACATGCATGTGGAACCTAGAGTATGATCAACCATGTGATCGGGAGACGTGTTCAAATATGTCTCAGTTTTCGTACCCTGGTACTCGGGTGCAACATTCCAGACGCTTTACTAACACTCTCCCGACTTGGAGAGTCAGTCCCTTTAACCTCCTGTTTGGCCCAGTTTGCAATTTCTGCGGAAGATGAACAGGAATAGCGAGAACCAATGAGAGACTAGCTGGAGGTGTCTGGACGGGCAAATTTAACTCTCATTTCCCACCAGGAAGAGGAAATAACCAAAGGCTCAGCGTGCCATGCCGGAACCAGATTAGGGCCTGAAGCCATCCTGCGGTGTTGCGGCCAGCTCACAAGAAAATGAGTTGAAGAAAGGAGCTCAGGGGCACTGTAATTCACAAACCTGCAGAGTTATAAATGACAACTATCGTCCAAAAATATACTGAAGTAAGGCTGCCAAGAGGACTTGAAAGCGGGGCAGAATTGCAGGAAACCGATTTCAGGAGGTAGACTGGAATTGCATCGAAAGCATAGGAAAAGAGGCAGAACGTCCACAATGATGCACTTGGCCAAAAAGGGCGTATGCGTTTTTTCCTGAATATATTCAGGAAAAAACGCATACGCCCTTTTTGGCCAACCAAGCAAGCTTGCAAAGGAAATCTGCACTACAATGAAGTCTCACTTCCCCCCGGTCAAAAGGGCCATCTGAAAAAAGTGTAAAATCCAGAAAGGCAGGACAGGCCATGGAGAACTGGGAGCCTTGTTATGCTGATGGGCGGGATGTAAATTGCCAACAGACACTCGGGAGAAGTGTATGGTGTTTCCTGAAACATCTAAAAAACAAAGCAACAGAGCCTAGGGCACTTCCACTTATGGTCCTATAGCTTAGGGAAATTAAAATCAAAAAGATACAGCCACCCCAATGTTTGGGACGCCTCTGTTTACAAGAACCTCGTTTACCGTACAAGTTCAATATCACAGAAAGTGAAAAATGGATAAAGAACTTGTGGTACTTACGTACAATGCAGTATCACTCAGCAGTGAAATCTATGTCATCAGGCCCGTAGCAGCACAATGAGTGGATTCAGGTACGATGATTCTAACTGAAATAAGTCACACAGAAAAAGAAACATCATAAGATATCAGTAATACACGGAATGTAAACTTGGCTACACAGGAACTGAATTACAGAACAGAACAGGGTCTCAAATTTAGAAAACCAACTTATGCTTGTTTAAGGGGAAAGGTGAGTTGGGGTGCTGCATAAAACCAGAGATTGAAATGAGCACAGATAAAGTTCCTTAAGCCAAATATGGAATAGACAAGAGCTACTCCTTGCTCAACGAAATGGACTCAACACCGCATATTAAACGCCTAAGAATGTACCTGACTCTTAAGTATCTTAAAACCTATGGATTGCTATGTCTCCGAAAGAGAATCAAGCATGTGTACAGGGACATAAACGCAGCAGTGATAGGATTGGAGAGGTTCGGTGAGCAAATGAAGACCCTTTGAAGTCATATTGCATGGTACCCATTCCACGGGTTTCAACTACCCAGGTTTAAGGTATTCTTCCTTCAGCTAAAACATGCATGTGGAACCTAGAGTATGATCAACCATGTGATCGGGAGACGTGTTCAAATATGTCTCAGTTTTCGTACCCTGGTACTCGGGTGCAACATTCCAGACGCTTTACTAACACTCTCCCGACTTGGAGAGTCAGTCCCTTTAACCTCCTGTTTGGCCCAGTTTGCAATTTCTGCGGAAGATGAACAGGAATAGCGAGAACCAATGAGAGACTAGCTGGAGGTGTCTGGACGGGCAAATTTAACTCTCATTTCCCACCAGGAAGAGGAAATAACCAAAGGCTCAGCGTGCCGTGCCGGAACCAGATTAGGGCCTGAAGCCATCCTGCGGTGTTGCGGCCAGCTCACAAGAAAACGAGTTGAAGAAAGGAGCTCAGGGGCACTGTAATTCACAAACCTGCAGAGTTATAAATGACAACTATCGTCCAAAAATATACTGAAGTAAGGCTGCCAAGAGGACTTGAAAGCGGGGCAGAATTGCAGGAAACCGATTTCAGGAGGTAGACTGGAATTGCATTGAAAGCATAGGAAAAGAGGCAGAACGTCCACAATGATGCACTTGGCCAAAAAGGGCGTATGCGTTTTTTCCTGAATATATTCAGGAAAAAACGCATACGCCCTTTTTGGCCAACCAAGCAAGCTTGCAAAGGAAATCTGCACTACAATGAAGTCTCACTTCCCCCCGGTCAAAAGGGCCATCTGAAAAAAGTGTAAAATCCAGAAAGGCAGGACAGGCCATGGAGAACTGGGAGCCTTGTTATGCTGATGGGCGGGATGTAAATTGCCAACAGACACTCGGGAGAAGTGTATGGTGTTTCCTGAAACGTCTAAAAAACAAAGCAACAGAGCCTAGGGCACTTCCACTTATGGTCCTATAGCTTAGGGAAATTAAAATCAAAAAGATACAGCCACCCCAATGTTTGGGACGCCTCTGTTTACAAGAACCTCGTTTACCATACAAGTTCAATATCACAGAAAGTGAAAAATGGATAAAGAACTTGTGGTACTTACGTACAATGCAGTATCACTCAGCAGTGAAATCTATGTCATCAGGCCCGTAGCAGCACAATGAGTGGATTCAGGTACGATGATTCTAACTGAAATAAGTCACACAGAAAAAGAAACATCATAAGATATCAGTAATACACGGAATGTAAACTTGGCTACACAGGAACTGAATTACAGAACAGAACAGGGTCTCAAATTTAGAAAACCAACTTATGCTTGTTTAAGGGGAAAGGTGAGTTGGGGTGCTGCATAAAACCAGAGATTGAAATGAGCACAGATAAAGTTCCTTAAGCCAAATATGGAATAGACAAGAGCTACTCCTTGCTCAACGAAATGGACTCAACACCGCATATTAAACGCCTAAGAATGTACCTGACTCTTAAGTATCTTAAAACCTATGGATTGCTATGTCTCCGAAAGAGAATCAAGCATGTGTACAGGGACGTAAACGCAGCAGTGATAGGATTGGAGAGGTTCGGTGAGCAAATGAAGACCCTTTGAAGTCATATTGCATGGTACCCATTCCACGGGTTTCAACTACCCAGGTTTAAGGTATTCTTCCTTCAGCTAAAACATGCATGTGGAACCTAGAGTATGATCAACCATGTGATCGGGAGACGTGTTCAAATATGTCTCAGTTTTCGTACCCTGGTACTCGGGTGCAACATTCCAGACGCTTTACTAACACTCTCCCGACTTGGAGAGTCAGTCCCTTTAACCTCCTGTTTGGCCCAGTTTGCAATTTCTGCGGAAGATGAACAGGAATAGCGAGAACCAATGGGAGACTAGCTGGAGGTGTCTGGACGGGCAAATTTAACTCTCATTTCCCACCAGGAAGAGGAAATAACCAAAGGCTCAGCGTGCCGTGCCGGAACCAGATTAGGGCCTGAAGCCATCCTGCGGTGGTGCGGCCAGCTCACAAGAAAGCGAGTTGAAGAAAGGAGCTCAGGGGCACTGTAATTCACAAACCTGCAGAGTTATAAATGACAACTATCGTCCAAAAATATACTGAAGTAAGGCTGCCAAGAGGACTTGAAAGCGGGGCAGAATTGCAGGAAACCGATTTCAGGAGGTAGACTGGAATTGCATCGAAAGCATAGGAAAAGAGGCAGAACGTCCACAATGATGCACTTGGCCAAAAAGGGCGTATGCGTTTTTTCCTGAATATATTCAGGAAAAAACGCATACGCTCTTTTTGGCCAACCAAGCAAGCTTGCAAAGGAAATCTGCACTACAATGAAGTCTCACTTCCCCCCGGTCAAAAGGGCCATCTGAAAAAAGTGTAAAATCCAGAAAGGCAGGACAGGCCATGGAGAACTGGGAGCCTTGTTATGCTGATGGGCGGGATGTAAATTGCCAACAGACACTCGGGAGAAGTGTATGGTGTTTCCTGAAACATCTAAAAAACAAAGCAACAGAGCCTAGGGCACTTCCACTTATGGTCCTATAGCTTAGGGAAATTAAAATCAAAAAGATACAGCCACCCCAATGTTTGGGACGCCTCTGTTTACAAGAACCTCGTTTACCGTACAAGTTCAATATCACAGAAAGTGAAAAATGGATAAAGAACTTGTGGTACTTACGTACAATGCAGTATCACTCAGCAGTGAAATCTATGTCATCAGGCCCGTAGCAGCACAATGAGTGGATTCAGGTACGATGATTCTAACTGAAATAAGTCACACAGAAAAAGAAACATCATAAGATATCAGTAATACACGGAATGTAAACTTGGCTACACAGGAACTGAATTACAGAACAGAACAGGGTCTCAAATTTAGAAAACCAACTTATGCTTGTTTAAGGGGAAAGGTGAGTTGGGGTGCTGCATAAAACCAGAGATTGAAATGAGCACAGATAAAGTTCCTTAAGCCAAATATGGAATAGACAAGAGCTACTCCTTGCTCAACGAAATGGACTCAACACCGCATATTAAACGCCTAAGAGTGTACCTGACTCTTAAGTATCTTAAAACCTATGGATTGCTATGTCTCCGAAAGAGAATCAAGCATGTGTACAGGGACATAAACGCAGCAGTGATAGGATTGGAGAGGTTCGGTGAGCAAATGAAGACCCTTTGAAGTCATATTGCATGGTACCCATTCCACGGGTTTCAACTACCCAGGTTTAAGGTATTCTTCCTTCAGCTAAAACATGCATGTGGAACCTAGAGTATGATCAACCATGTGATCGGGAGACGTGTTCAAATATATCTCAGTTTTCGTACCCTGGTACTCGGGTGCAACATTCCAGACGCTTTACTAACACTCTCCCGACTTGGAGAGTCAGTCCCTTTAACCTCCTGTTTGGCCCAGTTTGCAATTTCTGCGGAAGATGAACAGGAATAGCGAGAACCAATGAGAGACTAGCTGGAGGTGTCTGGACGGGCAAATTTAACTCTCATTTCCCACCAGGAAGAGGAAATAACCAAAGGCTCAGCGTGCCGTGCCGGAACCAGATTAGGGCCTGAAGCCATCCTGCGGTGTTGCGGCCAGCTCACAAGAAAGCGAGTTGAAGAAAGGAGCTCAGGGGCACTGTAATTCACAAACCTGCAGAGTTATAAATGACAACTATCGTCCAAAAATATACTGAAGTAAGGCTGCCAAGAGGACTTGAAAGCGGGGCAGAATTGCAGGAAACCGATTTCAGGAGGTAGACTGGAATTGCATTGAAAGCATAGGAAAAGAGGCAGAACGTCCACAATGATGCACTTGGCCAAAAAGGGCGTATGCGTTTTTTCCTGAATATATTCAGGAAAAAACGCATACGCCCTTTTTGGCCAACCAAGCAAGCTTGCAAAGGAAATCTGCACTACAATGAAGTCTCACTTCCCCCCGGTCAAAAGGGCCATCTGAAAAAAGTGTAAAATCCAGAAAGGCAGGACAGGCCATGGAGAACTGGGAGCCTTGTTATGCTGATGGGCGGGATGTAAATTGCCAACAGACACTCGGGAGAAGTGTATGGTGTTTCCTGAAACATCTAAAAAACAAAGCAACAGAGCCTAGGGCACTTCCACTTATGGTCCTATAGCTTAGGGAAATTAAAATCAAAAAGATACAGCCACCCCAATGTTTGGGACGCCTCTGTTTACAAGAACCTCGTTTACCGTACAAGTTCAATATCACAGAAAGTGAAAAATGGATAAAGAACTTGTGGTACTTACGTACAATGCAGTATCACTCAGCAGTGAAATCTATGTCATCAGGCCCGTAGCAGCACAATGAGTGGATTCAGGTACGATGATTCTAACTGAAATAAGTCACACAGAAAAAGAAACATCATAAGATATCAGTAATACACGGAATGTAAACTTGGCTACACAGGAACTGAATTACAGAACAGAACAGGGTCTCAAATTTAGAAAACCAACTTATGCTTGTTTAAGGGGAAAGGTGAGTTGGGGTGCTGCATAAAACCAGAGATTGAAATGAGCACAGATAAAGTTCCTTAAGCCAAATATGGAATAGACAAGAGCTACTCCTTGCTCAACGAAATGGACTCAACACCGCATATTAAACGCCTAAGAGTGTACCTGACTCTTAAGTATCTTAAAACCTATGGATTGCTATGTCTCCGAAAGAGAATCAAGCATGTGTACAGGGACGTAAACGCAGCAGTGATAGGATTGGAGAGGTTCGGTGAGCAAATGAAGACCCTTTGAAGTCATATTGCATGGTACCCATTCCACGGGTTTCAACTACCCAGGTTTAAGGTATTCTTCCTTCAGCTAAAACATGCATGTGGAACCTAGAGTATGATCAACCATGTGATCGGGAGACGTGTTCAAATATGTCTCAGTTTTCGTACCCTGGTACTCGGGTGCAACATTCCAGACGCTTTACTAACACTCTCCCGACTTGGAGAGTCAGTCCCTTTAACCTCCTGTTTGGCCCAGTTTGCAATTTCTGCGGAAGATGAACAGGAATAGCGAGAAGCAATGGGAGACTAGCTGGAGGTGTCTGGACGGGCAAATTTAACTCTCATTTCCCACCAGGAAGAGGAAATAACCAAAGGCTCAGCGTGCCGTGCCGGAACCAGATTAGGGCCTGAAGCCATCCTGCGGTGGTGCGGCCAGCTCACAAGAAAGCGAGTTGAAGAAAGGAGCTCAGGGGCACTGTAATTCACAAACCTGCAGAGTTATAAATGACAACTATCGTCCAAAAATATACTGAAGTAAGGCTGCCAAGAGGACTTGAAAGCGGGGCAGAATTGCAGGAAACCGATTTCAGGAGGTAGACTGGAATTGCATTGAAAGCATAGGAAAAGAGGCAGAACGTCCACAATGATGCACTTGGCCAAAAAGGGCGTATGCGTTTTTTCCTGAATATATTCAGGAAAAAACGCATACGCCCTTTTTGGCCAACCAAGCAAGCTTGCAAAGGAAATCTGCACTACAATGAAGTCTCACTTCCCCCCGGTCAAAAGGGCCATCTGAAAAAAGTGTAAAATCCAGAAAGGCAGGACAGGCCATGGAGAACTGGGAGCCTTGTTATGCTGATGGGCGGGATGTAAATTGCCAACAGACACTCGGGAGAAGTGTATGGTGTTTCCTGAAACGTCTAAAAAACAAAGCAACAGAGCCTAGGGCACTTCCACTTATGGTCCTATAGCTTAGGGAAATTAAAATCAAAAAGATACAGCCACCCCAATGTTTGGGACGCCTCTGTTTACAAGAACCTCGTTTACCGTACAAGTTCAATATCACAGAAAGTGAAAAATGGATAAAGAACTTGTGGTACTTACGTACAATGCAGTATCACTCAGCAGTGAAATCTATGTCATCAGGCCCGTAGCAGCACAATGAGTGAATTCAGGTACGATGA
This sequence comes from Globicephala melas, assembly GCF_963455315.2. Lineage (NCBI taxonomy): Eukaryota > Metazoa > Chordata > Mammalia > Artiodactyla > Delphinidae > Globicephala > Globicephala melas. The sequence continues at coordinate 262,522 of NW_027207516.1, read as the reverse complement.
TTCTAACTGAAATAAGTCACACAGAAAAAGAAACATCATAATATATCAGTAATACACGGAATGTAAACTTGGCTACACAGGAACTGAATTACAGAACAGAACAGGGTCTCAAATTTAGAAAACCAACTTATGCTTGTTTAAGGGGAAAGGTGAGTTGGGGTGCTGCATAAAACCAGAGATTGAAATGAGCACAGATAAAGTTCCTTAAGCCAAATATGGAATAGACAAGAGCTACTCCTTGCTCAACGAAATGGACTCAACACCGCATATTAAACGCCTAAGAGTGTACCTGACTCTTAAGTATCTTAAAACCTATGGATTGCTATGTCTCCGAAAGAGAATCAAGCATGTGTACAGGGACATAAACGCAGCAGTGATAGGATTGGAGTGGTTCGGTGAGCAAATGAAGACCCTTTGAAGTCATATTGCATGGTACCCATTCCACGGGTTTCAACTACCCAGGTTTAAGGTATTCTTCCTTCAGCTAAAACATGCATGTGGAACCTAGAGTATGATCAACCATGTGATCGGGAGACGTGTTCAAATATATCTCAGTTTTCGTACCCTGGTACTCGGGTGCAACATTCCAGACGCTTTACTAACACTCTCCCGACTTGGAGAGTCAGTCCCTTTAACCTCCTGTTTGGCCCAGTTTGCAATTTCTGCGGAAGATGAACAGGAATAGCGAGAACCAATGAGAGACTAGCTGGAGGTGTCTGGACGGGCAAATTTAACTCTCATTTCCCACCAGGAAGAGGAAATAACCAAAGGCTCAGCGTGCCGTGCCGGAACCAGATTAGGGCCTGAAGCCATCCTGCGGTGTTGCGGCCAGCTCACAAGAAAGCGAGTTGAAGAAAGGAGCTCAGGGGCACTGTAATTCACAAACCTGCAGAGTTATAAATGACAACTATCGTCCAAAAATATACTGAAGTAAGGCTGCCAAGAGGACTTGAAAGCGGGGCAGAATTGCAGGAAACCGATTTCAGGAGGTAGACTGGAATTGCATTGAAAGCATAGGAAAAGAGGCAGAACGTCCACAATGATGCACTTGGCCAAAAAGGGCGTATGCGTTTTTTCCTGAATATATTCAGGAAAAAACGCATACGCCCTTTTTGGCCAACCAAGCAAGCTTGCAAAGGAAATCTGCACTACAATGAAGTCTCACTTCCCCCCGGTCAAAAGGGCCATCTGAAAAAAGTGTAAAATCCAGAAAGGCAGGACAGGCCATGGAGAACTGGGAGCCTTGTTATGCTGATGGGCGGGATGTAAATTGCCAACAGACACTCGGGAGAAGTGTATGGTGTTTCCTGAAACATCTAAAAAACAAAGCAACAGAGCCTAGGGCACTTCCACTTATGGTCCTATAGCTTAGGGAAATTAAAATCAAAAAGATACAGCCACCCCAATGTTTGGGACGCCTCTGTTTACAAGAACCTCGTTTACCGTACAAGTTCAATATCACAGAAAGTGAAAAATGGATAAAGAACTTGTGGTACTTACGTACAATGCAGTATCACTCAGCAGTGAAATCTATGTCATCAGGCCCGTAGCAGCACAATGAGTGGATTCAGGTACGATGATTCTAACTGAAATAAGTCACACAGAAAAAGAAACATCATAAGATATCAGTAATACACGGAATGTAAACTTGGCTACACAGGAACTGAATTACAGAACAGAACAGGGTCTCAAATTTAGAAAACCAACTTATGCTTGTTTAAGGGGAAAGGTGAGTTGGGGTGCTGCATAAAACCAGAGATTGAAATGAGCACAGATAAAGTTCCTTAAGCCAAATATGGAATAGACAAGAGCTACTCCTTGCTCAACGAAATGGACTCAACACCGCATATTAAACGCCTAAGAGTGTACCTGACTCTTAAGTATCTTAAAACCTATGGATTGCTATGTCTCCGAAAGAGAATCAAGCATGTGTACAGGGACATAAACGCAGCAGTGATAGGATTGGAGAGGTTCGGTGAGCAAATGAAGACCCTTTGAAGTCATATTGCATGGTACCCATTCCACGGGTTTCAACTACCCAGGTTTAAGGTATTCTTCCTTCAGCTAAAACATGCATGTGGAACCTAGAGTATGATCAACCATGTGATCGGGAGACGTGTTCAAATATGTCTCAGTTTTCGTACCCTGGTACTCGGGTGCAACATTCCAGACGCTTTACTAACACTCTCCCGATTTGGAGAGTCAGTCCCTTTAACCTCCTGTTTGGCCCAGTTTGCAATTTCTGCGGAAGATGAACAGGAATAGCGAGAACCAATGGGAGACTAGCTGGAGGTGTCTGGACGGGCAAATTTAACTCTCATTTCCCACCAGGAAGAGGAAATAACCAAAGGCTCAGCGTGCCGTGCCGGAACCAGATTAGGGCCTGAAGCCATCCTGCGGTGGTGCGGCCAGCTCACAAGAAAGCGAGTTGAAGAAAGGAGCTCAGGGGCACTGTAATTCACAAACCTGCAGAGTTATAAATGACAACTATCGTCCAAAAATATACTGAAGTAAGGCTGCCAAGAGGACTTGAAAGCGGGGCAGAATTGCAGGAAACCGATTTCAGGAGGTAGACTGGAATTGCATCGAAAGCATAGGAAAAGAGGCAGAACGTCCACAATGATGCACTTGGCCAAAAAGGGCGTATGCGTTTTTTCCTGAATATATTCAGGAAAAAACGCATACGCCCTTTTTGGCCAACCAAGCAAGCTTGCAAAGGAAATCTGCACTACAATGAAGTCTCACTTCCCCCCGGTCAAAAGGGCCATCTGAAAAAAGTGTAAAATCCAGAAAGGCAGGACAGGCCATGGAGAACTGGGAGCCTTGTTATGCTGATGGGCGGGATGTAAATTGCCAACAGACAGTCGGGAGAAGTGTATGGTGTTTCCTGAAACATCTAAAAAACAAAGCAACAGAGCCTAGGGCACTTCCACTTATGGTCCTATAGCTTAGGGAAATTAAAATCAAAAAGATACAGCCACCCCAATGTTTGGGACGCCTCTGTTTACAAGAACCTCGTTTACCGTACAAGTTCAATATCACAGAAAGTGAAAAATGGATAAAGAACTTGTGGTACTTACGTACAATGCAGTATCACTCAGCAGTGAAATCTATGTCATCAGGCCCGTAGCAGCACAATGAGTGGATTCAGGTACGATGATTCTAACTGAAATAAGTCACACAGAAAAAGAAACATCATAAGATATCAGTAATACACGGAATGTAAACTTGGCTACACAGGAACTGAATTACAGAACAGAACAGGGTCTCAAATTTAGAAAACCACCTTATGCTTGTTTAAGGGTAAAGGTGAGTTGGGGTGCTGCATAAAACCAGAGATTGAAATGAGCACAGATAAAGTTCCTTAAGCCAAATATGGAATAGACAAGAGCTACTCCTTGCTCAACGAAATGGACTCAACACCGCATATTAAACGCCTAAGAATGTACCTGACTCTTAAGTATCTTAAAACCTATGGATTGCTATGTCTCCGAAAGAGAATCAAGCATGTGTACAGGGACGTAAACGCAGCAGTGATAGGATTGGAGAGGTTCGGTGAGCAAATGAAGACCCTTTGAAGTCATATTGCATGGTACCCATTCCACGGGTTTCAACTACCCAGGTTTAAGGTATTCTTCCTTCAGCTAAAACATGCATGTGGAACCTAGAGTATGATCAACCATGTGATCGGGAGACGTGTTCAAATATGTCTCAGTTTTCGTACCCTGGTACTCGGGTGCAACATTCCAGACGCTTTACTAACACTCTCCCGACTTGGAGAGTCAGTCCCTTTAACCTCCTGTTTGGCCCAGTTTGCAATTTCTGCGGAAGATGAACAGGAAGAGCGAGAACCAATGAGAGACTAGCTGGAGGTGTCTGGACGGGCAAATTTAACTCTCATTTCCCACCAGGAAGAGGAAATAACCAAAGGCTCAGCGTGCCGTGCCGGAACCAGATTAGGGCCTGAAGCCATCCTGCGGTGTTGCGGCCAGCTCACAAGAAAACGAGTTGAAGAAAGGAGCTCAGGGGCACTGTAATTCACAAACCTGCAGAGTTATAAATGACAACTATCGTCCAAAAATATACTGAAGTAAGGCTGCCAAGAGGACTTGAAAGCGGGGCAGAATTGCAGGAAACCGATTTCAGGAGGTAGACTGGAATTGCATTGAAAGCATAGGAAAAGAGGCAGAACGTCCACAATGATGCACTTGGCCAAAAAGGGCGTATGCGTTTTTTCCTGAATATATTCAGGAAAAAACGCATACGCCCTTTTTGGCCAACCAAGCAAGCTTGCAAAGGAAATCTGCACTACAATGAAGTCTCACTTCCCCCCGGTCAAAAGGGCCATGTGAAAAAAGTGTAAAATCCAGAAAGGCAGGACAGGCCATGGAGAACTGGGAGCCTTGTTATGCTGATGGGCGGGATGTAAATTGCCAACAGACACTCGGGAGAAGTGTATGGTGTTTCCTGAAACGTCTAAAAAACAAAGCAACAGAGCCTAGGGCACTTCCACTTATGGTCCTATAGCTTAGGGAAATTAAAATCAAAAAGATACAGCCACCCCAATGTTTGGGACGCCTCTGTTTACAAGAACCTCGTTTACCGTACAAGTTCAATATCACAGAAAGTGAAAAATGGATAAAGAACTTGTGGTACTTACGTACAATGCAGTATCACTCAGCAGTGAAATCTATGTCATCAGGCCCGTAGCAGCACAATGAGTGGATTCAGGTACGATGATTCTAACTGAAATAAGTCACACAGAAAAAGAAACATCATAAGATATCAGTAATACACGGAATGTAAACTTGGCTACACAGGAACTGAATTACAGAACAGAACAGGGTCTCAAATTTAGAAAACAAACTTATGCTTGTTTAAGGGTAAAGGTGAGTTGGGGTGCTGCATAAAACCAGAGATTGAAATGAGCACAGATAAAGTTCCTTAAGCCAAATATGGAATAGACAAGAGCTACTCCTTGCTCAACGAAATGGACTCAACACCGCATATTAAACGCCTAAGAATGTATCTGAATAGTAAGTATCTTAAAACCTATGGATTGCTATGTCTCCGAAAGAGAATCAAGCATGTGTACAGGGACATAAACGCAGCAGTGATAGGATTGGAGAGGTTCGGTGAGCAAATGAAGACCCTTTGAAGTCATATTGCATGGTACCCATTCCACGGGTTTCAACTACCCAGGTTTAAGGTATTCTTCCTTCAGCTAAAACATGCATGTGGAACCTAGAGTATGATCAACCATGTGATCGGGAGACGTGTTCAAATATGTCTCAGTTTTCGTACCCTGGTACTCGGGTGCAACATTCCAGACGCTTTACTAACACTCTCCCGACTTGGAGAGTCAGTCCCTTTAACCTCCTGTTTGGCCCAGTTTGCAATTTCTGCGGAAGATGAACAGGAATAGCGAGAACCAATGAGAGACTAGCTGGAGGTGTCTGGACGGGCAAATTTAACTCTCATTTCCCACCAGGAAGAGGAAATAACCAAAGGCTCAGCGTGCCGTGCCGGAACCAGATTAGGGCCTGAAGCCATCCTGCGGTGTTGCGGCCAGCTCACAAGAAAGCGAGTTGAAGAAAGGAGCTCAGGGGCACTGTAATTCACAAACCTGCAGAGTTATAAATGACAACTATCGTCCAAAAATATACTGAAGTAAGGCTGCCAAGAGGACTTGAAAGCGGGGCAGAATTGCAGGAAACCGATTTCAGGAGGTAGACTGGAATTGCATTGAAAGCATAGGAAAAGAGGCAGAACGTCCACAATGATGCACTTGGCCAAAAAGGGCGTATGCGTTTTTTCCTGAATATATTCAGGAAAAAACGCATACGCCCTTTTTGGCCAACCAAGAAAGCTTGCAAAGGAAATCTGCACTACAATGAAGTCTCACTTCCCCCCGGTCAAAAGGGCCATCTGAAAAAAGTGTAAAATCCAGAAAGGCAGGACAGGCCATGGAGAACTGGGAGCCTTGTTATGCTGATGGGCGGGCTGTAAATTGCCAACAGACACTCGGGAGAAGTGTATGGTGTTTCCTGAAACATCTAAAAAACAAAGCAACAGAGCCTAGGGCACTTCCACTTATGGTCCTATAGCTTAGGGAAATTAAAATCAAAAAGATACAGCCACCCCAATGTTTGGGACGCCTCTGTTTACAAGAACCTGGTTTACCGTACAAGTTCAATATCACAGAAAGTGAAAAATGGATAAAGAACTTGTGGTACTTACGTACAATGCAGTATCACTCAGCAGTGAAATCTATGTCATCAGGCCCGTAGCAGCACAATGAGTGGATTCAGGTACGATGATTCTAACTGAAATAAGTCACACAGAAAAAGAAACATCATAAGATATCACTAATACACGGAATGTAAACTTGGCTACACAGGAACTGAATTACAGAACAGAACAGGGTCTCAAATTTAGAAAACCAACTTATGCTTGTTTAAGGGTAAAGGTGAGTTGGGGTGCTGCATAAAACCAGAGATTGAAATGAGCACAGATAAAGTTCCTTAAGCCAAATATGGAATAGACAAGAGCTACTCCTTGCTCAACGAAATGGACTCAACACCGCATATTAAACGCCTAAGAGTGTACCTGACTCTTAAGTATCTTAAAACCTATGGATTGCTATGTCTCCGAAAGAGAATCAAGCATGTGTACAGGGACATAAACGCAGCAGTGATAGGATTGGAGAGGTTCGGTGAGCAAATGAAGACCCTTTGAAGTCATATTGCATGGTACCCATTCCACGGGTTTCAACTACCCAGGTTTAAGGTATTCTTCCTTCAGCTAAAACATGCATGTGGAACCTAGAGTATGATCAACCATGTGATCGGGAGACGTGTTCAAATATGTCTCAGTTTTCGTACCCTGGTACTCGGGTGCAACATTCCAGACGCTTTACTAACACTCTCCCGACTTGGAGAGTCAGTCCCTTTAACCTCCTGTTTGGCCCAGTTTGCAATTTCTGCGGAAGATGAACAGGAATAGCGAGAACCAATGAGAGACTAGCTGGAGGTGTCTGGACGGGCAAATTTAACTCTCATTTCCCACCAGGAAGAGGAAATAACCAAAGGCTCAGCGTGCCGTGCCGGAACCAGATTAGGGCCTGAAGCCATCCTGCGGTGTTGCGGCCAGCTCACAAGAAAACGAGTTGAAGAAAGGAGCTCAGGGGCACTGTAATTCACAAACCTGCAGAGTTATAAATGACAACTATCGTCCAAAAATATACTGAAGTAAGGCTGCCAAGAGGACTTGAAAGCGGGGCAGAATTGCAGGAAACCGATTTCAGGAGGTAGACTGGAATTGCATTGAAAGCTTCGGAAAAGATGCAGAACGTCCACAATGATGCACTTGGCCAAAAAGGGCGTATGCGTTTTTTCCTGAATATATTCAGGAAAAAACGCATACGCCCTTTTTGGCCAACCAAGCAAGCTTGCAAAGGAAATCTGCACTACAATGAAGTCTCACTTCCCCCCGGTCAAAAGGGCCATCTGAAAAAAGTGTAAAATCCAGAAAGGCAGGACAGGCCATGGAGAACTGGGAGCCTTGTTATACTGATGGGCGGGATGTACATTGCCAACAGACACTCGGGAGAAGTGTATGGTGTTTCCTGAAACATCTAAAAAACAAAGCAACAGAGCCTAGGGCACTTCCACTTATGGTCCTATAGCTTAGGGAAATTAAAATCAAAAAGATACAGCCACCCCAATGTTTGGGACGCCTCTGTTTACAAGAACCTCGTTTACCGTACAAGTTCAATATCACAGAAAGTGAAAAATGGATAAAGAACTTGTGGTACTTACGTACAATGCAGTATCACTCAGCAGTGAAATCTATGTCATCAGGCCCGTAGCAGCACAATGAGTGGATTCAGGTACGATGATTCTAACTGAAATAAGTCACACAGAAAAAGAAACATCATAAGATATCAGTAATACACGGAATGTAAACTTGGCTACACAGGAACTGAATTACAGAACAGAACAGGGTCTCAAATTTAGAAAACCAACTTATGCTTGTTTAAGGGGAAAGGTGAGTTGGGGTGCTGCATAAAACCAGAGATTGAAATGAGCACAGATAAAGTTCCTTAAGCCAAATATGGAATAGACAAGAGCTACTCCTTGCTCAACGAAATGGACTCAACACCGCATATTAAACGCCTAAGAATGTACCTGACTCTTAAGTATCTTAAAACCTATGGATTGCTATGTCTCCGAAAGAGAATCAAGCATGTGTACAGGGACATAAACGCAGCAGTGATAGGATTGGAGAGGTTCGGTGAGCAAATGAAGACCCTTTGAAGTCATATTGCATGGTACCCATTCCACGGGTTTCAACTACCCAGGTTTAAGGTATTCTTCCTTCAGCTAAAACATGCATGTGGAACCTAGAGTATGATCAACCATGTGATCGGGAGACGTGTTCAAATATGTCTCAGTTTTCGTACCCTGGTACTCGGTTGCAACATTCCAGACGCTTTACTAACACTCTCCCGACTTGGAGAGTCAGTCCCTTTAACCTCCTGTTTGGCCCAGTTTGCAATTTCTGCGGAAGATGAACAGGAATAGCGAGAACCAATGAGAGACTAGCTGGAGGTGTCTGGACGGGCAAATTTAACTCTCATTTCCCACCAGGAAGAGGAAATAACCAAAGGCTCAGCGTGCCGTGCCGGAACTAGATTAGGGCCTGAAGCCATCCTGCGGTGTTGCGGCCAGCTCACAAGAAAACGAGTTGAAGAAAGGAGCTCAGGGGCACTGTAATTCACAAACCTGCAGAGTTATAAATGACAACTATCGTCCAAAAATATACTGAAGTAAGGCTGCCAAGAGGACTTGAAAGCGGGGCAGAATTGCAGGAAACCGATTTCAGGAGGTAGACTGGAATTGCATTGAAAGCATAGGAAAAGAGGCAGAACGTCCACAATGATGCACTTGGCCAAAAAGGGCGTATGCGTTTTTTCCTGAATATATTCAGGAAAAAACGCATACGCCCCTTTTGGCCAACCAAGCAAGCTTGCAAAGGAAATCTGCACTACAATGAAGTCTCACTTCCCCCCGGTCAAAAGGGCCATCTGAAAAAAGTGTAAAATCCAGAAAGGCAGGACAGGCCATGGAGAACTGGGAGCCTTGTTATGCTGATGGGCGGGATGTAAATTGCCAACAGACACTCGGGAGAAGTGTATGGTGTTTCCTGAAACGTCTAAAAAACAAAGCAACAGAGCCTAGGGCACTTCCACTTATGGTCCTATAGCTTAGGGAAATTAAAATCAAAAAGATACAGCCACCCCAATGTTTGGGACGCCTCTGTTTACAAGAACCTCGTTTACCATACAAGTTCAATATCACAGAAAGTGAAAAATGGATAAAGAACTTGTGGTACTTACGTACAATGCAGTATCACTCAGCAGTGAAATCTATGTCATCAGGCCCGTAGCAGCACAATGAGTGGATTCAGGTACGATGATTCTAACTGAAATAAGTCACACAGAAAAAGAAACATCATAAGATATCAGTAATACACGGAATGTAAACTTGGCTACACAGGAACTGAATTACAGAACAGAACAGGGTCTCAAATTTAGAAAACCAACTTATGCTTGTTTAAGGGTAAAGGTGAGTTGGGGTGCTGCATAAAACCAGAGATTGAAATGAGCACAGATAAAGTTCCTTAAGCCAAATATGGAATAGACAAGAGCTACTCCTTGCTCAACGAAATGGACTCAACACCGCATATTAAACGCCTAAGAATGTACCTGACTCTTAAGTATCTTAAAACCTATGGATTGCTATGTCTCCGAAAGAGAATCAAGCATGTGTACAGGGACATAAACGCAGCAGTGATAGGATTGGAGAGGTTCGGTGAGCAAATGAAGACCCTTTGAAGTCATATTGCATGGTACCCATTCCACGGGTTTCAACTACCCAGGTTTAAGGTATTCTTCCTTCAGCTAAAACATGCATGTGGAACCTAGAGTATGATCAACCATGTGATCGGGAGACGTGTTCAAATATGTCTCAGTTTTCGTACCCTGGTACTCGGGTGCAACATTCCAGATGCTTTACTAACACTCTCCCGACTTGGAGAGTCAGTCCCTTTAACCTCCTGTTTGGCCCAGTTTGCAATTTCTGCGGAAGATGAACAGGAATAGCGAGAACCAATGAGAGACTAGCTGGAGGTGTCTGGACGGGCAAATTTAACTCTCATTTCCCACCAGGAAGAGGAAATAACCAAAGGCTCAGCGTGCCGTGCCGGAACCAGATTAGGGCCTGAAGCCATCCTGCGGTGTTGCGGCCAGCTCACAAGAAAACGAGTTGAAGAAAGGAGCTCAGGGGCACTGTAATTCACAAACCTGCAGAGTTATAAATGACAACTATCGTCCAAAAATATACTGAAGTAAGGCTGCCAAGAGGACTTGAAAGCGGGGCAGAATTGCAGGAAACCGATTTCAGGAGGTAGACTGGAATTGCATTGAAAGCATAGGAAAAGAGGCAGAACGTCCACAATGATGCACTTGGCCAAAAAGGGCGTATGCGTTGTTTCCTGAATATATTCAGGAAAAAACGCATACGCCCTTTTTGGCCAACCAAGCAAGCTTGCAAAGGAAATCTGCACTACAATGAAGTCTCACTTCCCCCTGGTCAAAAGGGCCATCTGAAAAAAGTGTAAAATCCAGAAAGGCAGGACAGGCCATGGAGAACTGGGAGCCTTGTTATACTGATGGGCGGGATGTACATTGCCAACAGACACTCGGGAGAAGTGTATGGTGTTTCCTGAAACATCTAAAAAACAAAGCAACAGAGCCTAGGGCACTTCCACTTATGGTCCTATAGCTTAGGGAAATTAAAATCAAAAAGATACAGCCACCCCAATGTTTGGGACGCCTCTGTTTACAAGAACCTCGTTTACCGTACAAGTTCAATATCACAGAAAGTGAAAAATGGATAAAGAACTTGTGGTACTTACGTACAATGCAGTATCACTCAGCAGTGAAATCTATGTCATCAGGCCCGTAGCAGCACAATGAGTGGATTCAGGTACGATGATTCTAACTGAAATAAGTCACACAGAAAAAGAATCATCATAAGATATCACTAATACACGGAATGTAAACTTGGCTACACAGGAACTGAATTACAGAACAGAACAGGGTCTCAAATTTAGAAAACCAACTTATGCTTGTTTAAGGGGAAAGGTGAGTTGGGGTGCTGCATAAAACCAGAGATTGAAATGAGCACAGATAAAGTTCCTTAAGCCAAATATGGAATAGACAAGAGCTACTCCTTGCTCAACGAAATGGACTCAACACCGCATATTAAACGCCTCAGAATGTACCTGACTCTTAAGTATCTTAAAACCTATGGATTGCTATGTCTCCGAAAGAGAATCAAGCATGTGTACAGGGACATAAACGCAGCAGTGATAGGATTGGAGAGGTTCGGTGAGCAAATGAAGACCCTTTGAAGTCATATTGCATGGTACCCATTCCACGGGTTTCAACTACCCAGGTTTAAGGTATTCTTCCTTCAGCTAAAACATGCATGTGGAACCTAGAGTATGATCAACCATGTGATCGGGAGACGTGTTCAAATATGTCTCAGTTTTCGTACCCTGGTACTCGGGTGCAACATTCCAGACGCTTTACTAACACTCTCCCGACTTGGAGAGTCAGTCCCTTTAACCTCCTGTTTGGCCCAGTTTGCAATTTCTGCGGAAGATGAACAGGAATAGCGAGAACCAATGAGAGACTAGCTGGAGGTGTCTGGACGGGCAAATTTAACTCTCATTTCCCACCAGGAAGAGGAAATAACCAAAGGCTCAGCGTGCCGTGCCGGAACCAGATTAGGGCCTGAAGCCATCCTGCGGTGTTGCGGCCAGCTCACAAAAAAGCGAGTTGAAGAAAGGAGCTCAGGGGCACTGTAATTCACAAACCTGCAGAGTTATAAATGACAACTATCGTCCAAAAATATACTGAAGTAAGGCTGCCAAGAGGACTTGAAAGCGGGGCAGAATTGCAGGAAACCGATTTCAGGATGTAGACTGGAATTGCATTGAAAGCATAGGAAAAGAGGCAGAACGTCCACAATGATGCACTTGGCCAAAAAGGGCGTATGCGTTTTTTCCTGAATATATTCAGGAAAAAACGCATACGCCCTTTTTGGCCAACCAAGCAAGCTTGCAAAGGAAATCTGCACTACAATGAAGTCTCACTTCCCCCCGGTCAAAAGGGCCATCTGAAAAAAGTGTAAAATCCAGAAAGGCAGGACAGGCCATGGAGAACTGGGAGCCTTGTTATGCTGATGGGCGGGATGTAAATTGCCAACAGACACTCGGGAGAAGTGTATGGTGTTTCCTGAAACGTCTAAAAAACAAAGCAACAGAGCCTAGGGCACTTCCACTTATGGTCCTATAGCTTAGGGAAATTAAAATCAAAAAGATACAGCCACCCCAATGTTTGGGACGCCTCTGTTTACAAGAACCTCGTTTACCGTACAAGTTCAATATCACAGAAAGTGAAAAATGGATAAAGAACTTGTGGTACTTACGTACAATGCAGTATCACTCAGCAGTGAAATCTATGTCATCAGGCCCGTAGCAGCACAATGAGTGGATTCAGGTACGATGATTCTAACTGAAATAAGTCACACAGAAAAAGAAACATCATAAGATATCAGTAATACACGGAATGTAAACTTGGCTACACAGGAACTGAATTACAGAACAGAACAGGGTCTCAAATTTAGAAAACCACCTTATGCTTGTTTAAGGGTAAAGGTGAGTTGGGGTGCTGCATAAAACCAGAGATTGAAATGAGCACAGATAAAGTTCCTTAAGCCAAATATGGAATAGACAAGAGCTACTCCTTGCTCAACGAAATGGACTCAACACCGCATATTAAACGCCTAAGAATGTACCTGACTCTTAAGTATCTTAAAACCTATGGATTGCTATGTCTCCGAAAGAGAATCAAGCATGTGTACAGGGACGTAAACGCAGCAGTGATAGGATTGGAGAGGTTCGGTGAGCAAATGAAGACCCTTTGAAGTCATATTGCATGGTACCCATTCCACGGGTTTCAACTACCCAGGTTTAAGGTATTCTTCCTTCAGCTAAAACATGCATGTGGAACCTAGAGTATGATCAACCATGTGATCGGGAGACGTGTTCAAATATGTCTCAGTTTTCGTACCCTGGTACTCGGGTGCAACATTCCAGACGCTTTACTAACACTCTCCCGACTTGGAGAGTCAGTCCCTTTAACCTCCTGTTTGGCCCAGTTTGCAATTTCTGCGGAAGATGAACAGGAATAGCGAGAACCAATGAGAGACTAGCTGGAGGTGTCTGGACGGGCAAATTTAACTCTCATTTCCCACCAGGAAGAGGAAATAACCAAAGGCTCAGCGTGCCGTGCCGGAACCAGATTAGGGCCTGAAGCCATCCTGCGGTGTTGCGGCCAGCTCACAAGAAAACGAGTTGAAGAAAGGAGCTCAGGGGCACTGTAATTCACAAACCTGCAGAGTTATAAATGACAACTATCGTCCAAAAATATACTGAAGTAAGGCTGCCAAGAGGACTTGAAAGCGGGGCAGAATTGCAGGAAACCGATTTCAGGAGGTAGACTGGAATTGCATTGAAAGCATAGGAAAAGAGGCAGAACGTCCACAATGATGCACTTGGCCAAAAAGGGCGTATGCGTTTTTTCCTGAATATATTCAGGAAAAAACGCATACGCCCTTTTTGGCCAACCAAGCAAGCTTGCAAAGGAAATCTGCACTACAATGAAGTCTCACTTCCCCCCGGTCAAAAGGGCCATCTGAAAAAAGTGTAAAATCCAGAAAGGCAGGACAGGCCATGGAGAACTGGGAGCCTTGTTATGCTGATGGGCGGGATGTAAATTGCCAACAGACACTCGGGAGAAGTGTATGGTGTTTCCTGAAACGTCTAAAAAACAAAGCAACAGAGCCTAGGACACTTCCACTTATGGTCCTATAGCTTAGGGAAATTAAAATCAAAAAGATACAGCCACCCTAATGTTTGGGACGCCTCTGTTTACAAGAACCTCGTTTACCGTACAAGTTCAATATCACAGAAAGTGAAAAATGGATAAAGAACTTGTGGTACTTACGTACAATGCAGTATCACTCAGCAGTGAAATCTATGTCATCAGGCCCGTAGCAGCACAATGAGTGGATTCAGGTACGATGATTCTAACTGAAATAAGTCACACAGAAAAAGAAACATCATAAGATATCAGTAATACACGGAATGTAAACTTGGCTACACAGGAACTGAATTACAGAACAGAACAGGGTCTCAAATTTAGAAAACCACCTTATGCTTGTTTAAGGGTAAAGGTGAGTTGGGGTGCTGCATAAAACCAGAGATTGAAATGAGCACAGATAAAGTTCCTTAAGCCAAATATGGAATAGACAAGAGCTACTCCTTGCTCAACGAAATGGACTCAACACCGCATATTAAACGCCTAAGAATGTACCTGACTCTTAAGTATCTTAAAACCTATGGATTGCTATGTCTCCGAAAGAGAATCAAGCATGTGTACAGGGACGTAAACACAGCAGTGATAGGATTGGAGAGGTTCGGTGAGCAAATGAAGTCCCTTTGAAGTCATATTGCATGGTACCCATTCCACGGGTTTCAACTACCCAGGTTTAAGGTATTCTTCCTTCAGCTAAAACATGCATGTGGAACCTAGAGTATGATCAACCATGTGATCGGGAGACGTGTTCAAATATGTCTCAGTTTTCGTACCCTGGTACTCGGGTGCAACATTCCAGACGCTTTACTAACACTCTCCCGACTTGGAGAGTCAGTCCCTTTAACCTCCTGTTTGGCCCAGTTTGCAATTTCTGCGGAAGATGAACAGGAATAGCGAGAACCAATGAGAGACTAGCTGGAGGTGTCTGGACGGGCAAATTTAACTCTCATTTCCCACCAGGAAGAGGAAATAACCAAAGGCTCAGCGTGCCGTGCCGGAACCAGATTAGGGCCTGAAGCCATCCTGTGGTGTTGCGGCCAGCTCACAAAAAAGCGAGTTGAAGAAAGGAGCTCAGGGGCACTGTAATTCACAAACCTGCAGAGTTATAAATGACAACTATCGTCCAAAAATATACTGAAGTAAGGCTGCCAAGAGGACTTGAAAGCGGGGCAGAATTGCAGGAAACCGATTTCAGGATGTAGACTGGAATTGCATTGAAAGCATAGGAAAAGAGGCAGAACGTCCACAATGATGCACTTGGCCAAAAAGGGCGTATGCGTTTTTTCCTGAATATATTCAGGAAAAAACGCATACGCCCTTTTTGGCCAACCAAGCAAGCTTGCAAAGGAAATCTGCACTACAATGAAGTCTCACTTCCCCCCGGTCAAAAGGGCCATCTGAAAAAAGTGTAAAATCCAGAAAGGCAGGACAGGCCATGGAGAACTGGGAGCCTTGTTATGCTGATGGGCGGGATGTAAATTGCCAACAGACACTCGGGAGAAGTGTATGGTGTTTCCTGAAACGTCTAAAAAACAAAGCAACAGAGCCTAGGGCACTTCCACTTATGGTCCTATAGCTTAGGGAAATTAAAATCAAAAAGATACAGCCACCCCAATGTTTGGGACGCCTCTGTTTACAAGAACCTCGTTTACCGTACAAGTTCAATATCACAGAAAGTGAAAAATGGATAAAGAACTTGTGGTACTTACGTACAATGCAGTATCACTCAGCAGTGAAATCTATGTCATCAGGCCCGTAGCAGCACAATGAGTGGATTCAGGTACGATGATTCTAACTGAAATAAGTCACACAGAAAAAGAAACATCATAAGATATCAGTAATACACGGAATGTAAACTTGGCTACACAGGAACTGAATTACAGAACAGAACAGGGTCTCAAATTTAGAAAACCACCTTATGCTTGTTTAAGGGTAAAGGTGAGTTGGGGTGCTGCATAAAACCAGAGATTGAAATGAGCACAGATAAAGTTCCTTAAGCCAAATATGGAATAGACAAGAGCTACTCCTTGCTCAACGAAATGGACTCAACACCGCATATTAAACGCCTAAGAATGTACCTGACTCTTAAGTATCTTAAAACCTATGGATTGCTATGTCTCCGAAAGAGAATCAAGCATGTGTACAGGGACATAAACGCAGCAGTGATAGGATTGGAGAGGTTCGGTGAGCAAATGAAGACCCTTTGAAGTCATATTGCATGGTACCCATTCCACGGGTTTCAACTACCCAGGTTTAAGGTATTCTTCCTTCAGCTAAAACATGCATGTGGAACCTAGAGTATGATCAACCATGTGATCGGGAGACGTGTTCAAATATGTCTCAGTTTTCGTACCCTGGTACTCGGGTGCAACATTCCAGACGCTTTACTAACACTCTCCCGACTTGGAGAGTCAGTCCCTTTAACCTCCTGTTTGGCCCAGTTTGCAATTTCTGCGGAAGATGAACAGGAATAGCGAGAACCAATGAGAGACTAGCTGGAGGTGTCTGGACGGGCAAATTTAACTCTCATTTCCCACCAGGAAGAGGAAATAACCAAAGGCTCAGCGTGCCGTGCCGGAACCAGATTAGGGCCTGAAGCCATCCTGCGGTGTTGCGGCCAGCTCACAAGAAAACGAGTTGAAGAAAGGAGCTCAGGGGCACTGTAATTCACAAACCTGCAGAGTTATAAATGACAACTATCGTCCAAAAATATACTGAAGTAAGGCTGCCAAGAGGACTTGAAAGCGGGGCAGAATTGCAGGAAACCGATTTCAGGAGGTAGACTGGAATTGCATTGAAAGCATAGGAAAAGAGGCAGAACGTCCACAATGATGCACTTGGCCAAAAAGGGCGTATGCGTTTTTTCCTGAATATATTCAGGAAAAAACGCATACGCCCTTTTTGGCCAACCAAGCAAGCTTGCAAAGGAAATCTGCACTACAATGAAGTCTCACTTCCCCCCGGTCAAAAGGGCCATCTGAAAAAAGTGTAAAATCCAGAAAGGCAGGACAGGCCATGGAGAACTGGGAGCCTTGTTATGCTGATGGGCGGGATGTAAATTGCCAACAGACACTCGGGAGAAGTGTATGGTGTTTCCTGAAACGTCTAAAAAACAAAGCAACAGAGCCTAGGACACTTCCACTTATGGTCCTATAGCTTAGGGAAATTAAAATCAAAAAGATACAGCCACCCCAATGTTTGGGACGCCTCTGTTTACAAGAACCTCGTTTACCGTACAAGTTCAATATCACAGAAAGTGAAAAATGGATAAAGAACTTGTGGTACTTACGTACAATGCAGTATCACTCAGCAGTGAAATCTATGTCATCAGGCCCGTAGCAGCACAATGAGTGGATTCAGGTACGATGATTCTAAGTGAAATAAGTCACACAGAAAAAGAAACATCATAAGATATCAGTAATACACGGAATGTAAACTTGGCTACACAGGAACTGAATTACAGAACAGAACAGGGTCTCAAATTTAGAAAACCACCTTATGCTTGTTTAAGGGTAAAGGTGAGTTGGGGTGCTGCATAAAACCAGAGATTGAAATGAGCACAGATAAAGTTCCTTAAGCCAAATATGGAATAGACAAGAGCTATTCCTTGCTCAACGAAATGGACTCAACACCGCATATTAAACGCCTAAGAATGTACCTGACTCTTAAGTATCTTAAAACCTATGGATTGCTATGTCTCCGAAAGAGAATCAAGCATGTGTACAGGGACATAAACGCAGCAGTGATAGGATTGGAGAGGTTCGGTGAGCAAATGAAGACCCTTTGAAGTCATATTGCATGGTACCCATTCCACGGGTTTCAACTACCCAGGTTTAAGGTATTCTTCCTTCAGCTAAAACATGCATGTGGAACCTAGAGTATGATCAACCATGTGATCGGGAGACGTGTTCAAATATGTCTCAGTTTTCGTACCCTGGTACTCGGGTGCAACATTCCAGACGCTTTACTAACACTCTCCCGACTTGGAGAGTCAGTCCCTTTAACCTCCTGTTTGGCCCAGTTTGCAATTTCTGCGGAAGATGAACAGGAATAGCGAGAACCAATGAGAGACTAGCTGGAGGTGTCTGGACGGGCAAATTTAACTCTCATTTCCCACCAGGAAGAGGAAATAACCAAAGGCTCAGCGTGCCGTGCCGGAACCAGATTAGGGCCTGAAGCCATCCTGCGGTGTTGCGGCCAGCTCACAAGAAAACGAGTTGAAGAAAGGAGCTCAGGGGCACTGTAATTCACAAACCTGCAGAGTTATAAATGACAACTATCGTCCAAAAATATACTGAAGTAAGGCTGCCAAGAGGACTTGAAAGCGGGTCAGAATTGCAGGAAACCGATTTCAGGAGGTAGACTGGAATTGCATTGAAAGCATAGGAAAAGAGGCAGAACGTCCACAATGATGCACTTGGCCAAAAAGGGCGTATGCGTTTTTTCCTGAATATATTCAGGAAAAAACGCATACGCCCTTTTTGGCCAACCAAGCAAGCTTGCAAAGGAAATCTGCACTACAATGAAGTCTCACTTCCCCCCGGTCAAAAGGGCCATCTGAAAAAAGTGTAAAATCCAGAAAGGCAGGACAGGCCATGGAGAACTGGGAGCCTTGTTATGCTGATGGGCGGGATGTAAATTGCCAACAGACACTCGGGAGAAGTGTATGGTGTTTCCTGAAACGTCTAAAAAACAAAGCAACAGAGCCTAGGGCACTTCCACTTATGGTCCTATAGCTTAGGGAAATTAAAATCAAAAAGATACAGCCACCCCAATGTTTGGGACGCCTCTGTTTACAAGAACCTCGTTTACCGTACAAGTTCAATATCACAGAAAGTGAAAAATGGATAAAGAACTTGTGGTACTTACGTACAATGCAGTATCACTCAGCAGTGAAATCTATGTCATCAGGCCCGTAGCAGCACAATGAGTGGATTCAGGTACGATGATTCTAACTGAAATAAGTCACACAGAAAAAGAAACATCATAAGATATCAGTAATACACGGAATGTAAACTTGGCTACACAGGAACTGAATTACAGAACAGAACAGGGTCTCAAATTTAGAAAACCAACTTATGCTTGTTTAAGGGTAAAGGTGAGTTGTGGTGCTGCATAAAACCAGAGATTGAAATGAGCACAGATAAAGTTCCTTAAGCCAAATATGGAATAGACAAGAGCTACTCCTTGCTCAACGAAATGGACTCAACACCGCATATTAAACGCCTAAGAATGTACCTGACTCTTAAGTATCTTAAAACCTATGGATTGCTATGTCTCCGAAAGAGAATCAAGCATGTGTACAGGGACATAAACGCAGCAGTGGTAGGATTGGAGAGGTTCGGTGAGCAAATGAAGACCCTTTGAAGTCATATTGCATGGTACCCATTCCACGGGTTTCAACTACCCAGGTTTAAGGTATTCTTCCTTCAGCTAAAACATGCATGTGGAACCTAGAGTATGATCAACCATGTGATCGGGAGACGTGTTCAAATATGTCTCAGTTTTCGTACCCTGGTACTCGGGTGCAACATTCCAGACGCTTTACTAACACTCTCCCGACTTGGAGAGTCAGTCCCTTTAACCTCCTGTTTGGCCCAGTTTGCAATTTCTGCGGAAGATGAACAGGAATAGCGAGAACCAATGAGAGACTAGCTGGAGGTGTCTGGACGGGCAAATTTAACTCTCATTTCCCACCAGGAAGAGGAAATAACCAAAGGCTCAGCGTGCCGTGCCGGAACCAGATTAGGGCCTGAAGCCATCCTGCGGTGTGCGGCCAGCTCACAAGAAAACGAGTTGAAGAAAGGAGCTCAGGGGCACTGTAATTCACAAACCTGCAGAGTTATAAATGACAACTATCGTCCAAAAATATACTGAAGTAAGGGTGCCAAGAGGACTTGAAAGCGGGGCAGAATTGCAGGAAACCGATTTCAGGAGGTAGGCTGGAATTGCATTGAAAGCATAGGAAAAGAGGCAGAACGTCCACAATGATGCACTTGGCCAAAAAGGGCGTATGCGTTTTTTCCTGAATATATTCAGGAAAAAACGCATACGCCCTTTTTGGCCAACCAAGCAAGCTTGCAAAGGAAATCTGCACTACAATGAAGTCTCAATTCCCCCCGGTCAAAAGGGCCATCTGAAAAAAGTGTAAAATCCAGAAAGGCAGGACAGGCCATGGAGAACTGGGAGCCTTGTTATGCTGATGGGCGGGATGTAAATTGCCAACAGACACTCGGGAGAAGTGTATGGTGTTTCCTGAAACGTCTAAAAAACAAAGCAACAGAGCCTAGGGCACTTCCACTTATGGTCCTATAGCTTACGGAAATTAAAATCAAAATGATACAGCCACTCCAATGTTTGGGATGCCTCTGTTTACAAGAACCTCATTTACCGTACAAGTTCAATATCACAGAAAGTGAAAAATGGATAAAGAACTTGTGGTACTTACGTACAATGCAGTATCACTCAGCAGTGAAATCTATGTCATCAGGCCCGTAGCAGCACAATGAGTGGATTCAGGTACAATGATTCTAACTGAAATAAGTCACACAGAAAAAGAAACATCATAAGATATCAGTAATACACGGAATGTAAACTTGGCTACACAGGAACTGAATTACAGAACAGAACAGGGTCTCAAATTTAGAAAACCAACTTATGCTTGTTTAAGGGTAAAGGTGAGTTGGGGTGCTGCATAAAACCAGAGATTGAAATGAGCACAGATAAAGTTCCTTAAGCCAAATATGGAATAGACAAGAGCTACTCCTTGCTCAACGAAATGGACTCAACACCGCATATTAAACGCCTAAGAATGTACCTGACTCTTAAGTATCTTAAAACCTATGGATTGCTATGTCTCCGAAAGAGAATCAAGCGTGTGTACAGGGACATAAACGCAGCAGTGATAGGATTGGAGAGGTTCGGTGAGCAAATGAAGACCCTTTGAAGTCATATTGCATGGTACCCATTCCACGGGTTTCAACTACCCAGGTTTAAGGTATTCTTCCTTCAGCTAAAACATGCATGTGGAACCTAGAGTATGACCAACCATGTGATCGGGAGACGTGTTCAAATATGTCTCAGTTTTCGTACCCTGGTACTCGGGTGCAACATTCCAGACGCTTTACTAACACTCTCCCGACTTGGAGAGTCAGTCCCTTTAACCTCCTGTTTGGCCCAGTTTGCAATTTCTGCGGAAGATTAACAGGAATAGCGAGAACCAATGAGAGACTAGCTGGAGGTGTCTGGACGGGCAAATTTAACTCTCATTTCCCACCAGGAAGAGGAAATAACCAAAGGCTCAGCGTGCCGTGCCGGAACCAGATTAGGGCCTGAAGCCATCCTGCGGTGTTGCGGCCAGCTCACAAGAAAACGAGTTGAAGAAAGGAGCTCAGGGGCACTGTAATTCACAAACCTGCAGAGTTATAAATGACAACTATCGTCCAAAAATATACTGAAGTAAGGCTGCCAAGAGGACTTGAAAGCGGGGCAGAATTGCAGGAAACCGATTTCAGGAGGTAGACTGGAATTGCATCGAAAGCATAGGAAAAGAGGCAGAACGTCCACAATGATGCACTTGGCCAAAAAGGGCGTATGCGTTTTTTCCTGAATATATTCAGGAAAAAACGCATACGCCCTTTTTGGCCAACCAAGCAAGCTTGCAAAGGAAATCTGCACTACAATGAAGTCTCACTTCCCCCCGGTCAAAAGGGCCATCTGAAAAAAGTGTAAAATCCAGAAAGGCAGGACAGGCCATGGAGAACTGGGAGCCTTGTTATGCTGATGGGCGGGATGTAAATTGCCAACAGACACTCGGGAGAAGTGTATGGTGTTTCCTGAAACGTCTAAAAAACAAAGCAACAGAGCCTAGGGCACTTCCACTTATGGTCCTATAGCTTACGGAAATTAAAATCAAAATGATACAGCCACTCCAATGTTTGGGATGCCTCTGTTTACAAGAACCTCATTTACCGTACAAGTTCAATATCACAGAAAGTGAAAAATGGATAAAGAACTTGTGGTACTTACGTACAATGCAGTATCACTCAGCAGTGAAATCTATGTCATCAGGCCCGTAGCAGCACAATGAGTGGATTCAGGTACGATGATTCTAACTGAAATAAGTCACACAGAAAAAGAAACATCATAAGATATCAGTAATACACGGAATGTAAAGTTGGCTCTACAGGAACTGAATTACAGAACAGAACAGGGTCTCAAATTTAGAAAACCAACTTATGCTTGCTTAAGGGGAAAGGTGAGTTGGGGTGCTGCATAAAACCAGAGATTGAAATGAGCACAGATAAAGTTCCTTAAGCCAAATATGGAATAGACAAGAGCTACTCCTTGCTCAACGAAATGGACTCAACACCGCATATTAAACGCCTAAGAATGTACCTGACTCTTAAGTATCTTAAAACCTATGGATTGCTATGTCTCCGAAAGAGAATCAAGCGTGTGTACAGGGACATAAACGCAGCAGTGATAGGATTGGAGAGGTTCGGTGAGCAAATGAAGACCCTTTGAAGTCATATTGCATGGTAAACATTCCACGGGTTTCAACTACCCAGGTTTAAGGTATTCTTCCTTCAGCTAAAACATGCATGTGGAACCTAGAGTATGACCAACCATGTGATCGGGAGACGTGTTCAAATATGTCTCAGTTTTCGTACCCTGGTACTCGGGTGCAACATTCCAGACGCTTTACTAACACTCTCCCGACTTGGAGAGTCAGTCCCTTTAACCTCCTGTTTGGCCCAGTTTGCAATTTCTGCGGAAGATGAACAGGAATAGCGAGAACCAATGAGAGACTAGCTGGAGGTGTCTGGACGGGCAAATTTAACTCTCATTTCCCACCAGGAAGAGGAAATAACCAAAGGCTCAGCGTGCCGTGCCGGAACCAGATTAGGGCCTGAAGCCATCCTGCGGTGTTGCGGCCAGCTCAAAAGAAAACGAGTTGAAGAAAGGAGCTCAGGGGCACTGTAATTCACAAACCTGCAGAGTTATAAATGACAACTATCGTCCAAAAATATACTGAAGTAAGGCTGCCAAGAGGACTTGAAAGCGGGGCAGAATTGCAGGAAACCGATTTCAGGAGGTAGACTGGAATTGCATTGAAAGCATAGGAAAAGAGGCAGAACGTCCACAATGATGCACTTGGCCAAAAAGGGCGTATGCGTTTTTTCCTGAATATATTCAGGAAAAAACGCATACGCCCTTTTTGGCCAACCAAGCAAGCTTGCAAAGGAAATCTGCACTACAATGAAGTCTCACTTCCCCCCGGTCAAAAGGGCCATCTGAAAAAAGTGTAAAATCCAGAAAGGCAGGACAGGCCATGGAGAACTGGGAGCCTTGTTATGCTGATGGGCGGGATGTAAATTGCCAACAGACACTCGGGAGAAGTGTATGGTGTTTCCTGAAACGTCTAAAAAACAAAGCAACAGAGCCTAGGGCACTTCCACTTATGGTCCTATAGCTTAGGGAAATTAAAATCAAAAAGATACAGCCACCCCAATGTTTGGGACGCCTCTGTTTACAAGAACCTCGTTTACCGTACAAGTTCAATATCACAGAAAGTGAAAAATGGATAAAGAACTTGTGGTACTTACGTACAATGCAGTATCACTCAGCAGTGAAATCTATGTCATCAGGCCCGTAGCAGCACAATGAGTGGATTCAGGTACGATGATTCTAACTGAAATAAGTCACACAGAAAAAGAAACATCATAAGATATCAGTAATACACGGAATGTAAACTTGGCTACACAGGAACTGAATTACAGAACAGAACAGGGTCTCAAATTTAGAAAACCAACTTATGCTTGTTTAAGGGTAAAGGTGAGTTGGGGTGCTGCATAAAACCAGAGATTGAAATGAGCACAGATAAAGTTCCTTAAGCCAAATATGGAATAGACAAGAGCTACTCCTTGCTCAACGAAATGGACTCAACACCGCATATTAAACGCCTAAGAATGTACCTGACTCTTAAGTATCTTAAAACCTATGGATTGCTATGTCTCCGAAAGAGAATCAAGCATGTGTACAGGGACATAAACGCAGCAGTGATAGGATTGGAGAGGTTCGGTGAGCAAATGAAGACCCTTTGAAGTCATATTGCATGGTACCCATTCCACAGGTTTCAACTACCCAGGTTTAAGGTATTCTTCCTTCAGCTAAAACATGCATGTGGAACCTAGAGTATGATCAACCATGTGATCGGGAGATGTGTTCAAATATGTCTCAGTTTTCGTACCCTGGTACTCGGGTGCAACATTCCAGACGCTTTACTAACATTCTCCCGACTTGGAGAGTCAGTCCCTTTAACCTCCTGTTTGGCCCAGTTTGCAATTTCTGCGGAAGATTAACAGGAATAGCGAGAACCAATGAGAGACTAGCTGGAGGTGTCTGGACGGGCAAATTTAACTCTCATTTCCCACCAGGAAGAGGAAATAACCAAAGGCTCAGCGTGCCGTGCCGGAACCAGATTAGGGCCTGAAGCCATCCTGCGGTGTTGCGGCCAGCTCACAAGAAAACGAGTTGAAGAAAGGAGCTCAGGGGCACTGTAATTCACAAACCTGCAGAGTTATAAATGACAACTATCGTCCAAAAATATACTGAAGTAAGGCTGCCAAGAGGACTTGAAAGCGGGGCAGAATTGCAGGAAACCGATTTCAGGAGGTAGACTGGAATTGCATTGAAAGCATAGGAAAAGAGGCAGAACGTCCACAATGATGCACTTGGCCAAAAAGGGCGTATGCGTTTTTTCCTGAATATATTCAGGAAAAAACGCATACGCCCTTTTTGGCCAACCAAGCAAGCTTGCAAAGGAAATCTGCACTACAATGAAGTCTCACTTCCCCCGGTCAAAAGGGCCATCTGAAAAAAGTGTAAAATCCAGAAAGGCAGGACAGGCCATGGAGAACTGGGAGCCTTGTTATGCTGATGGGCGGGATGTAAATTGCCAACAGACACTCGGGAGAAGTGTATGGTGTTTCCTGAAACGTCTAAAAAACAAAGCAACAGAGCCTAGGGCACTTCCACTTATGGTCCTATAGCTTAGGGAAATTAAAATCCAAAAGATACAGCCACTCCAATGTTTGGGACGCCTCTGTTTACAAGAACCTCGTTTACTGTACAAGTTCAATATCACAGAAAGTGAAAAATGGATAAAGAACTTGTGGTACTTACGTACAATGCAGTATCACTCAGCAGTGAAATCTATGTCATCAGGCCCGTAGCAGCACAATGAGTGGATTCAGGTACGATGATTCTAACTGAAATAAGTCACACAGAAAAAGAAACATCATAAGATATCAGTAATACACGGAATGTAAACTTGGCTACACAGGAACTGAATTACAGAACAGAACAGGGTCTCAAATTTAGAAAACCAACTTATGCTTGTTTAAGGGGAAAGGTGAGTTGGGGTGCTGCATAAAACCAGAGATTGAAATGAGCACAGATAAAGTTCCTTAAGCCAAATATGGAATAGACAAGAGCTACTCCTTGCTCAACGAAATGGACTCAACACCCCATATTAAACGCCTAAGAATGTACCTGACTCTTAAGTATCTTAAAACCTATGGATTGCTATGTCTCCGAAAGAGAATCAAGCATGTGTACAGGGACATAAACGCAGCAGTGATAGGATTGGAGAGGTTCGGTGAGCAAATGAAGACCCTTTGAAGTCATATTGCATGGTACCCATTCCACGGGTTTCAACTACCCAGGTTTAAGGTATTCTTCCTTCAGCTAAAACATGCATGTGGAACCTAGAGTATGATCAACCATGTGATCGGGAGACGTGTTCAAATATGTCTCAGTTTTCGTAACCTGGTACTCAGGTGCAACATTCCAGACGCTTTACTAACACTCTCCCGACTTGGAGAGTCAGTCCCTTTAACCTCCTGTTTGGCCCAGTTTGCAATTTCTGCGGAAGATGAACAGGAATAGCGAGAACCAATGAGAGACTAGCTGGAGGTGTCTGGACGGGCAAATTTAACTCTCATTTCCCACCAGGAAGAGGAAATAACCAAAGGCTCAGCGTGCCATGCCGGAACCAGATTAGGGCCTGAAGCCATCCTGCGGTGTTGCGGCCAGCTCACAAGAAAACGAGTTGAAGAAAGGAGCTCAGGGGCACTGTAATTCACAAACCTGCAGAGTTATAAATGACAACTATCGTCCAAAAATATACTGAAGTAAGGCTGCCAAGAGGACTTGAAAGCGGGGCAGAATTGCAGGAAACCGATTTCAGGAGGTAGACTGGAATTGCATTGAAAGCATAGGAAAAGAGGCAGAACGTCCACAATGATGCACTTGGCCAAAAAGGGCGTATGCGTTTTTTCCTGAATATATTCAGGAGAAAACGCATACGCCCTTTTTGGCCAACCAAGCAAGCTTGCAAAGGAAATCTGCACTACAATGAAGTCTCACTTCCCCCCGGTCAAAAGGGCCATCTGAAAAAAGTGTAAAATCCAGAAAGGCAGGACAGGCCATGGAGAACTGGGAGCCTTGTTATGCTGATGGGCGGGATGTAAATTGCCAACAGACACTCGGGAGAAGTGTATGGTGTTTCCTGAAACGTCTAAAAAACAAAGCAACAGAGCCTAGGGCACTTCCACTTATGGTCCTATAGCTTAGGGAAATTAAAATCAAAAAGATACAGCCACCCCAATGTTTGGGACGCCTCTGTTTACAAGAACCTCGTTTACCGTACAAGTTCAATATCACAGAAAGTGAAAAATGGATAAAGAACTTGTGGTACTTACGTACAATGCAGTATCACTCAGCAGTGAAATCTATGTCATCAGGCCCGTAGCAGCACAATGAGTGGATTCAGGTACGATGATTCTAACTGAAATAAGTCACACAGAAAAAGAAACATCATAAGATATCAGTAATACACGGAATGTAAACTTGGCTACACAGGAACTGAATTACAGAACAGAACAGGGTCTCAAATTTAGAAAACCAACTTATGCTTGTTTAAGGGTAAAGGTGAGTTGGGGTGCTGCATAAAACCAGAGATTGAAATGAGCACAGATAAAGTTCCTTAAGCCAAATATGGAATAGACAAGAGCTACTCCTTGCTCAACGAAATGGACTCAACACCCCATATTAAACGCCTAAGAATGTACCTGACTCTTAAGTATCTTAAAACCTATGGATTGCTATGTCTCCGAAAGAGAATCAAGCATGTGTACAGGGACATAAACGCAGCAGTGATAGGATTGGAGAGGTTCGGTGAGCAAATGAAGACCCTTTGAAGTCATATTGCATGGTACCCATTCCACGGGTTTCAACTACCCAGGTTTAAGGTATTCTTCCTTCAGCTAAAACATGCATGTGGAACCTAGAGTATGATCAACCATGTGATCGGGAGACGTGTTCAAATATGTCTCAGTTTTCGTACCCTGGTACTCGGGTGCAACATTCCAGACGCTTTACTAACACTCTCCCGACTTGGAGAGTCAGTCCCTTTAACCTCCTGTTTGGCCCAGTTTGCAATTTCTGCGGAAGATGAACAGGAATAGCGAGAACCAATGAGAGACTAGCTGGAGGTGTCTGGACGGGCAAATTTAACTCTCATTTCCCACCAGGAAGAGGAAATAACCAAAGGCTCAGCGTGCCATGCCGGAACCAGATTAGGGCCTGAAGCCATCCTGCGGTGTTGCGGCCAGCTCACAAGAAAACGAGTTGAAGAAAGGAGCTCAGGGGCACTGTAATTCACAAACCTGCAGAGTTATAAATGACAACTATCGTCCAAAAATATACTGAAGTAAGGCTGCCAAGAGGACTTGAAAGCGGGGCAGAATTGCAGGAAACCGATTTCAGGAGGTAGACTGGAATTGCATTGAAAGCATAGGAAAAGAGGCAGAACGTCCACAATGATGCACTTGGCCAAAAAGGGCGTATGCGTTTTTTCCTGAATATATTCAGGAAAAAACGCATACGCACTTTTTGGCCAACCAAGCAAGCTTGCAAAGGAAATCTGCACTACAATGAAGTCTCACTTCCCCCTGGTCAAAAGGGCCATCTGAAAAAAGTGTAAAATCCAGAAAGGCAGGACAGGCCATGGAGAACTGGGAGCCTTGTTATACTGATGGGCGGGATGTACACTGCCAACAGACACTCGGGAGAAGTGTATGGTGTTTCCTGAAACATCTAAAAAACAAAGCAACAGAGCCTAGGGCACTTCCACTTATGGTCCTATAGCTTAGGGAAATTAAAATCAAAAAGATACAGCCACCCCAATGTTTGGGACGCCTCTGTTTACAAGAACCTCGTTTACCGTACAAGTTCAATATCACAGAAAGTGAAAAATGGATAAAGAACTTGTGGTACTTACGTACAATGCAGTATCACTCAGCAGTGAAATCTATGTCATCAGGCCCGTAGCAGCACAATGAGTGGATTCAGGTACGATGATTCTAACTGAAATAAGTCACACAGAAAAAGAAACATCATAAGATATCAGTAATACACGGAATGTAAACTTGGCTACACAGGAACTGAATTACAGAACAGAACAGGGTCTCAAATTTAGAAAACCAACTTATGCTTGTTTAAGGGTAAAGGTGAGTTGGGGTGCTGCATAAAACCAGAGATTGAAATGAGCACAGATAAAGTTCCTTAAGCCAAATATGGAATAGACAAGAGCTACTCCTTGCTCAACGAAATGGACTCAACACCGCATATTAAACGCCTAAGAATGTACCTGACTCTTAAGTATCTTAAAACCTATGGATTGCTATGTCTCCGAAAGAGAATCAAGCATGTGTACAGGGACATAAACGCAGCAGTGATAGGATTGGAGAGGTTCGGTGAGCAAATGAAGACCCTTTGAAGTCATATTGCATGGTACCCATTCCACGGGTTTCAACTACCCAGGTTTAAGGTATTCTTCCTTCAGCTAAAACATGCATGTGGAACCTAGAGTATGATCAACCATGTGATCGGGAGACGTGTTCAAATATGTCTCAGTTTTCGTACCCTGGTACTCGGGTGCAACATTCCAGACGCTTTACTAACACTCTCCCGACTTGGAGAGTCAGTCCCTTTAACCTCCTGTTTGGCCCAGTTTGCAATTTCTGCGGAAGATGAACAGGAATAGCGAGAACCAATGAGAGACTAGCTGGAGGTGTCTGGACGGGCAAATTTAACTCTCATTTCCCACCAGGAAGAGGAAATAACCAAAGGCTCAGCGTGCCGTGCCGGAACCAGATTAGGGCCTGAAGCCATCCTGCGGTGTTGCGGCCAGCTCACAAGAAAACGAGTTGAAGAAAGGAGCTCAGGGGCACTGTAATTCACAAACCTGCAGAGTTATAAATGACAACTATCGTCCAAAAATATACTGAAGTAAGGCTGCCAAGAGGACTTGAAAGCGGGGCAGAATTGCAGGAAACCGATTTCAGGAGGTAGACTGGAATTGCATTGAAAGCATAGGAAAAGAGGCAGAACGTCCACAATGATGCACTTGGCCAAAAAGGGCGTATGCGTTTTTTCCTGAATATATTCAGGAAAAAACGCATACGCCCTTTTTGGCCAACCAAGCAAGCTTGCAAAGGAAATCTGCACTACAATGAAGTCTCACTTCCCCCCGGTCAAAAGGGCCATCTGAAAAAAGTGTAAAATCCAGAAAGGCAGGACAGGCCATGGAGAACTGGGAGCCTTGTTATGCTGATGGGCGGGATGTAAATTGCCAACAGACACTCGGGAGAAGTGTATGGTGTTTCCTGAAACATCTAAAAAACAAAGCAACAGAGCCTAGGGCACTTCCACTTATGGTCCTATAGCTTAGGGAAATTAAAATCAAAAAGATACAGCCACCCCAATGTTTGGGACGCCTCTGTTTACAAGAACCTCGTTTACCGTACAAGTTCAATATCACAGAAAGTGAAAAATGGATAAAGAACTTGTGGTACTTACGTACAATGCAGTATCACTCAGCAGTGAAATCTATGTCATCAGGCCCGTAGCAGCACAATGAGTGGATTCAGGTACGATGATTCTAACTGAAATAAGTCACACAGAAAAAGAAACATCATAAGATATCAGTAATACACGGAATGTAAACTTGGCTACACAGGAACTGAATTACAGAACAGAACAGGGTCTCAAATTTAGAAAACCAACTTATGCTTGTTTAAGGGGAAAGGTGAGTTGGGGTGCTGCATAAAACCAGAGATTGAAATGAGCACAGATAAAGTTCCTTAAGCCAAATATGGAATAGACAAGAGCTACTCCTTGCTCAACGAAATGGACTCAACACCGCATATTAAACGCCTAAGAATGTACCTGACTCTTAAGTATCTTAAAACCTATGGATTGCTATGTCTCCGAAAGAGAATCAAGCATGTGTACAGGGACATAAACGCAGCAGTGATAGGATTGGAGAGGTTCGGTGAGCAAATGAAGACCCTTTGAAGTCATATTGCATGGTACCCATTCCACGGGTCTCAACTCTCCAGGTTTAAGGTATTCTTCCTTCAGCTAAAACATGCATGTGGAACCTAGAGTATGATCAACCATGTGATCGGGAGACGTGTTCAAATATGTCTCAGTTTTCGTACCCTGGTACTCGGGTGCAACATTCCAGACGCTTTACTAACACTCTCCCGACTTGGAGAGTCAGTCCCTTTAACCTCCTGTTTGGCCCAGTTTGCAATTTCTGCGGAAGATGAACAGGAATAGCGAGAACCAATGAGAGACTAGCTGGAGGTGTCTGGACGGGCAAATTTAACTCTCATTTCCCACCAGGAAGAGGAAATAACCAAAGGCTCAGCGTGCCGTGCCGGAACCAGATTAGGGCCTGAAGCCATCCTGCGGTGTTGCGG
The DNA here is from genome assembly GCF_963455315.2 of Globicephala melas. NCBI lineage: Eukaryota > Metazoa > Chordata > Mammalia > Artiodactyla > Delphinidae > Globicephala > Globicephala melas. The sequence continues at coordinate 231,676 of NW_027207516.1, read as the reverse complement.
CCAGCTCACAAGAAAACGAGTTGAAGAAAGGAGCTCAGGGGCACTGTAATTCACAAACCTGCAGAGTTATAAATGACAACTATCGTCCAAAAATATACTGAAGTAAGGCTGCCAAGAGGACTTGAAAGCGGGGCAGAATTGCAGGAAACCGATTTCAGTAGGTAGACTGGAATGCATTGAAAGCATAGGAAAAGAGGCAGAACGTCCACAATGATGCACTTGGCCAAAAAGGGCGTATGCGTTTTTTCCTGAATATATTCAGGAAAAAACGCATACGCCCTTTTTGGCCAACCAAGCAAGCTTGCAAAGGAAATCTGCACTACAATGAAGTCTCACTTCCCCCCGGTCAAAAGGGCCATCTGAAAAAAGTGTAAAATCCAGAAAGGCAGGACAGGCCATGGAGAACTGGGAGCCTTGTTATGCTGATGGGCGGGCTGTAAATTGCCAACAGACACTCGGGAGAAGTGTATGGTGTTTCCTGAAACGTCTAAAAAACAAAGCAACAGAGCCTAGGGCACTTCCACTTATGGTCCTATAGCTTAGGGCAATTAAAATCAAAAAGATACAGCCACCCCAATGTTTGGGACGCCTCTGTTTACAAGAACCTCGTTTACCGTACAAGTTCAATATCACAGAAAGTGAAAAATGGATAAAGAACTTGTGGTACTTACGTACAATGCAGTATCACTCAGCAGTGAAATCTATGTCATCAGGCCCGTAGCAGCACAATGAGTGGATTCAGGTACGATGATTCTAACTGAAATAAGTCACACAGAAAAAGAAACATCATAAGATATCAGTAATACACGGAATGTACACTTGGCTACACAGGAACTGAATTACAGAACAGAACAGGGTCTCAAATTTAGAAAACCAACTTATGCTTGTTTAAGGGTAAAGGTGAGTTGGGGTGCTGCATAAAACCAGAGATTGAAATGAGCACAGATAAAGTTCCTTAAGCCAAATATGGAATAGACAAGAGCTACTCCTTGCTCAATGAAATGGACTCAACACCGCATATTAAACGCCTCAGAATGTACCTGACTCTTAAGTATCTTAAAACCTATGGATTGCTATGTCTCCGAAAGAGAATCAAGCATGTGTACAGGGACATAAACGCAGCAGTGATAGGATTGGAGAGGTTCGGTGAGCAAATGAAGACCCTTTGAAGTCATATTGCATGGTACCCATTCCACGGGTTTCAACTACCCAGGTTTAAGGTATTCTTCCTTCAGCTAAAACATGCATGTGGAACCTAGAGTATGATCAACCATGTGATCGGGAGACGTGTTCAAATATGTCTCAGTTTTCGTACCCTGGTACTCGGGTGCAACATTCCAGACGCTTTACTAACACTCTCCCGACTTGGAGAGTCAGTCCCTTTAACCTCCTGTTTGGCCCAGTTTGCAATTTCTGCGGAAGATGAACAGGAATAGCGAGAACCAATGAGAGACTAGCTGGAGGTGTCTGGACGGGCAAATTTAACTCTCATTTCCCACCAGGAAGAGGAAATAACCAAAGGCTCAGCGTGCCGTGCCGGAACCAGATTAGGGCCTGAAGCCATCCTGCGGTGTTGCGGCCAGCTCACAAGAAAACGAGTTGAAGAAAGGGGCTCAGGGGCACTGTAATTCACAAACCTGCAGAGTTATAAATGACAACTATCGTCCAAAAATATACTGAAGTAAGGCTGCCAAGAGGACTTGAAAGCGGGGCAGAATTGCAGGAAACCGATTTCAGGAGGTAGACTGGAATTGCATTGAAAGCATAGGAAAAGAGGCAGAACGTCCACAATGATGCACTTGGCCAAAAAGGGCGTATGCGTTTTTTCCTGAATATATTCAGGAAAAAACGCATACGCCCTTTTTGGCCAACCAAGCAAGCTTGCAAAGGAAATCTGCACTACAATGAAGTCTCACTTCCCCCCGGTCAAAAGGGCCATCTGAAAAAAGTGTAAAATCCAGAAAGGCAGGACAGGCCATGGAGAACTGGGAGCCTTGTTATGCTGATGGGCGGGATGTAAATTGCCAACAGACACTTGGGAGAAGTGTATGGTGTTTCCTGAAACGTCTAAAAAACAAAGCAACAGAGCCTAGGCCACTTCCACTTATGGTCCTATAGCTTAGGGAAATTAAAATCAAAAAGATACAGCCACCCTAATGTTTGGGACGCCTCTGTTTACAAGAACCTCGTTTACCGTACAAGTTCAATATCACAGAAAGTGAAAAATGGATAAAGAACTTGTGGTACTTACGTACAATGCAGTATCACTCAGCAGTGAAATCTATGTCATCAGGCCCGTAGCAGCACAATGAGTGGATTCAGGTACGATGATTCTAACTGAAATAAGTCACACAGAAAAAGAAACATCATAAGATATCAGTAATACACGGAATGTAAACTTGGCTACACAGGAACTGAATTACAGAACAGAACAGGGTCTCAAATTTAGAAAACCAACTTATGCTTGTTTAAGGGTAAAGGTGAGTTGGGGTGCTGCATAAAACCAGAGATTGAAATGAGCACAGATAAAGTTCCTTAAGCCAAATATGGAATAGACAAGAGCTACTCCTTGCTCAACGAAATGGACTCAACACCGCATATTAAACGCCTAAGAATGTACCTGACTCTTAAGTATCTTAAAACCTATGGATTGCTATGTCTCCGAAAGAGAATCAAGCATGTGTACAGGGACATAAACGCAGCAGTGATAGGATTGGAGAGGTTCGGTGAGCAAATGAAGACCCTTTGAAGTCATATTGCATGGTACCCATTCCACGGGTTTCAACTACCCAGGTTTAAGGTATTCTTCCTTCAGCTAAAACATGCATGTGGAACCTAGAGTATGATCAACCATGTGATCGGGAGACGTGTTCAAATATGTCTCAGTTTTCGTACCCTGGTACTCGGGTGCAACATTCCAGACGCTTTACTAACACTCTCCCGACTTGGAGAGTCAGTCCCTTTAACCTCCTGTTTGGCCCAGTTTGCAATTTCTGCGGAAGATGAACAGGAATAGCGAGAACCAATGAGAGACTAGCTGGAGGTGTCTGGACGGGCAAATTTAACTCTCATTTCCCACCAGGAAGAGGAAATAACCAAAGGCTCAGCGTGCCGTGCCGGAACCAGATTAGGGCCTGAAGCCATCCTGCGGTGTTGCGGCCAGCTCACAAGAAAACGAGTTGAAGAAAGGAGCTCAGGGGCACTGTAATTCACAAACCTGCAGAGTTATAAATGACAACTATCGTCCAAAAATATACTGAAGTAAGGCTGCCAAGAGGACTTGAAAGCGGGGCAGAATTGCAGGAAACCGATTTCAGTAGGTAGACTGGAATGCATTGAAAGCATAGGAAAAGAGGCAGAACGTCCACAATGATGCACTTGGCCAAAAAGGGCGTATGCGTTTTTTCCTGAATATATTCAGGAAAAAACGCATACGCCCTTTTTGGCCAACCAAGCAAGCTTGCAAAGGAAATCTGCACTACAATGAAGTCTCACTTCCCCCCGGTCAAAAGGGCCATCTGAAAAAAGTGTAAAATCCAGAAAGGCAGGACAGGCCATGGAGAACTGGGAGCCTTGTTATGCTGATGGGCGGGCTGTAAATTGCCAACAGACACTCGGGAGAAGTGTATGGTGTTTCCTGAAACGTCTAAAAAACAAAGCAACAGAGCCTAGGGCACTTCCACTTATGGTCCTATAGCTTAGGGCAATTAAAATCAAAAAGATACAGCCACCCCAATGTTTGGGACGCCTCTGTTTACAAGAACCTCGTTTACCGTACAAGTTCAATATCACAGAAAGTGAAAAATGGATAAAGAACTTGTGGTACTTACGTACAATGCAGTATCACTCAGCAGTGAAATCTATGTCATCAGGCCCGTAGCAGCACAATGAGTGGATTCAGGTACGATGATTCTAACTGAAATAAGTCACACAGAAAAAGAAACATCATAAGATATCAGTAATACACGGAATGTACACTTGGCTACACAGGAACTGAATTACAGAACAGAACAGGGTCTCAAATTTAGAAAACCAACTTATGCTTGTTTAAGGGTAAAGGTGAGTTGGGGTGCTGCATAAAACCAGAGATTGAAATGAGCACAGATAAAGTTCCTTAAGCCAAATATGGAATAGACAAGAGCTACTCCTTGCTCAATGAAATGGACTCAACACCGCATATTAAACGCCTCAGAATGTACCTGACTCTTAAGTATCTTAAAACCTATGGATTGCTATGTCTCCGAAAGAGAATCAAGCATGTGTACAGGGACATAAACGCAGCAGTGATAGGATTGGAGAGGTTCGGTGAGCAAATGAAGACCCTTTGAAGTCATATTGCATGGTACCCATTCCACGGGTTTCAACTACCCAGGTTTAAGGTATTCTTCCTTCAGCTAAAACATGCATGTGGAACCTAGAGTATGATCAACCATGTGATCGGGAGACGTGTTCAAATATGTCTCAGTTTTCGTACCCTGGTACTCGGGTGCAACATTCCAGACGCTTTACTAACACTCTCCCGACTTGGAGAGTCAGTCCCTTTAACCTCCTGTTTGGCCCAGTTTGCAATTTCTGCGGAAGATGAACAGGAATAGCGAGAACCAATGAGAGACTAGCTGGAGGTGTCTGGACGGGCAAATTTAACTCTCATTTCCCACCAGGAAGAGGAAATAACCAAAGGCTCAGCGTGCCGTGCCGGAACCAGATTAGGGCCTGAAGCCATCCTGCGGTGTTGCGGCCAGCTCACAAGAAAACGAGTTGAAGAAAGGGGCTCAGGGGCACTGTAATTCACAAACCTGCAGAGTTATAAATGACAACTATCGTCCAAAAATATACTGAAGTAAGGCTGCCAAGAGGACTTGAAAGCGGGGCAGAATTGCAGGAAACCGATTTCAGGAGGTAGACTGGAATTGCATTGAAAGCATAGGAAAAGAGGCAGAACGTCCACAATGATGCACTTGGCCAAAAAGGGCGTATGCGTTTTTTCCTGAATATATTCAGGAAAAAACGCATACGCCCTTTTTGGCCAACCAAGCAAGCTTGCAAAGGAAATCTGCACTACAATGAAGTCTCACTTCCCCCCGGTCAAAAGGGCCATCTGAAAAAAGTGTAAAATCCAGAAAGGCAGGACAGGCCATGGAGAACTGGGAGCCTTGTTATGCTGATGGGCGGGATGTAAATTGCCAACAGACACTTGGGAGAAGTGTATGGTGTTTCCTGAAACGTCTAAAAAACAAAGCAACAGAGCCTAGGCCACTTCCACTTATGGTCCTATAGCTTAGGGAAATTAAAATCAAAAAGATACAGCCACCCTAATGTTTGGGACGCCTCTGTTTACAAGAACCTCGTTTACCGTACAAGTTCAATATCACAGAAAGTGAAAAATGGATAAAGAACTTGTGGTACTTACGTACAATGCAGTATCACTCAGCAGTGAAATCTATGTCATCAGGCCCGTAGCAGCACAATGAGTGGATTCAGGTACGATGATTCTAACTGAAATAAGTCACACAGAAAAAGAAACATCATAAGATATCAGTAATACACGGAATGTAAACTTGGCTACACAGGAACTGAATTACAGAACAGAACAGGGTCTCAAATTTAGAAAACCAACTTATGCTTGTTTAAGGGTAAAGGTGAGTTGGGGTGCTGCATAAAACCAGAGATTGAAATGAGCACAGATAAAGTTCCTTAAGCCAAATATGGAATAGACAAGAGCTACTCCTTGCTCAACGAAATGGACTCAACACCGCATATTAAACGCCTAAGAATGTACCTGACTCTTAAGTATCTTAAAACCTATGGATTGCTATGTCTCCGAAAGAGAATCAAGCATGTGTACAGGGACATAAACGCAGCAGTGATAGGATTGGAGAGGTTCGGTGAGCAAATGAAGACCCTTTGAAGTCATATTGCATGGTACCCATTCCACGGGTTTCAACTACCCAGGTTTAAGGTATTCTTCCTTCAGCTAAAACATGCATGTGGAACCTAGAGTATGATCAACCATGTGATCGGGAGACGTGTTCAAATATGTCTCAGTTTTCGTACCCTGGTACTCGGGTGCAACATTCCAGACGCTTTACTAACACTCTCCCGACTTGGAGAGTCAGTCCCTTTAACCTCCTGTTTGGCCCAGTTTGCAATTTCTGCGGAAGATGAACAGGAATAGCGAGAACCAATGAGAGACTAGCTGGAGGTGTCTGGACGGGCAAATTTAACTCTCATTTCCCACCAGGAAGAGGAAATAACCAAAGGCTCAGCGTGCCGTGCCGGAACCAGATTAGGGCCTGAAGCCATCCTGCGGTGTTGCGGCCAGCTCACAAGAAAACGAGTTGAAGAAAGGAGCTCAGGGGCACTGTAATTCACAAACCTGCAGAGTTATAAATGACAACTATCGTCCAAAAATATACTGAAGTAAGGCTGCCAAGAGGACTTGAAAGCGGGGCAGAATTGCAGGAAACCGATTTCAGGAGGTAGACTGGAATTGCATTGAAAGCATAGGAAAAGAGGCAGAACGTCCACAATGATGCACTTGGCCAAAAAGGGCGTATGCGTTTTTTCCTGAATATATTCAGGAAAAAACGCATACGCCCTTTTTGGCCAACCAAGCAAGCTTGCAAAGGAAATCTGCACTACAATGAAGTCTCACTTCCCCCCGGTCAAAAGGGCCATCTGAAAAAAGTGTAAAATCCAGAAAGGCAGGACAGGCCATGGAGAACTGGGAGCCTTGTTATGCTGATGGGCGGGATGTAAATTGCCAACAGACACTCGGGAGAAGTGTATGGTGTTTCCTGAAACATCTAAAAAACAAAGCAACAGAGCCTAGGGCACTTCCACTTATGGTCCTATAGCTTAGGGAAATTAAAATCAAAAAGATACAGCCACCCCAATGTTTGGGACGCCTCTGTTTACAAGAACCTCGTTTACCGTACAAGTTCAATATCACAGAAAGTGAAAAATGGATAAAGAACTTGTGGTACTTACGTACAATGCAGTATCACTCAGCAGTGAAATCTATGTCATCAGGCCCGTAGCAGCACAATGAGTGGATTCAGGTACGATGATTCTAACTGAAATAAGTCACACAGAAAAAGAAACATCATAAGATATCAGTAATACACGGAATGTAAACTTGGCTACACAGGAACTGAATTACAGAACAGAACAGGGTCTCAAATTTAGAAAACCAACTTATGCTTGTTTAAGGGGAAAGGTGAGTTGGGGTGCTGCATAAAACCAGAGATTGAAATGAGCACAGATAAAGTTCCTTAAGCCAAATATGGAATAGACAAGAGCTACTCCTTGCTCAACGAAATGGACTCAACACCCCATATTAAACGCCTAAGAATGTACCTGACTCTTAAGTATCTTAAAACCTATGGATTGCTATGTCTCCGAAAGAGAATCAAGCATGTGTACAGGGACATAAACGCAGCAGTGATAGGATTGGAGAGGTTCGGTGAGCAAATGAAGACCCTTTGAAGTCATATTGCATGGTACCCATTCCACGGGTTTCAACTACCCAGGTTTAAGGTATTCTTCCTTCAGCTAAAACATGCATGTGGAACCTAGAGTATGATCAACCATGTGATCGGGAGACGTGTTCAAATATGTCTCAGTTTTCGTACCCTGGTACTCGGGTGCAACATTCCAGACGCTTTACTAACACTCTCCCGACTTGGAGAGTCAGTCCCTTTAACCTCCTGTTTGGCCCAGTTTGCAATTTCTGCGGAAGATGAACAGGAATAGCGAGAACCAATGAGAGACTAGCTGGAGGTGTCTGGACGGGCAAATTTAACTCTCATTTCCCACCAGGAAGAGGAAATAACCAAAGGCTCAGCGTGCCATGCCGGAACCAGATTAGGGCCTGAAGCCATCCTGCGGTGTTGCGGCCAGCTCACAAGAAAACGAGTTGAAGAAAGGAGCTCAGGGGCACTGTAATTCACAAACCTGCAGAGTTATAAATGACAACTATCGTCCAAAAATATACTGAAGTAAGGCTGCCAAGAGGACTTGAAAGCGGGGCAGAATTGCAGGAAACCGATTTCAGGAGGTAGACTGGAATTGCATTGAAAGCATAGGAAAAGAGGCAGAACGTCCACAATGATGCACTTGGCCAAAAAGGGCGTATGCGTTTTTTCCTGAATATATTCAGGAAAAAACGCATACGCACTTTTTGGCCAACCAAGCAAGCTTGCAAAGGAAATCTGCACTACAATGAAGTCTCACTTCCCCCTGGTCAAAAGGGCCATCTGAAAAAAGTGTAAAATCCAGAAAGGCAGGACAGGCCATGGAGAACTGGGAGCCTTGTTATACTGATGGGCGGGATGTACACTGCCAACAGACACTCGGGAGAAGTGTATGGTGTTTCCTGAAACATCTAAAAAACAAAGCAACAGAGCCTAGGGCACTTCCACTTATGGTCCTATAGCTTAGGGAAATTAAAATCAAAAAGATACAGCCACCCCAATGTTTGGGACGCCTCTGTTTACAAGAACCTCGTTTACCGTACAAGTTCAATATCACAGAAAGTGAAAAATGGATAAAGAACTTGTGGTACTTACGTACAATGCAGTATCACTCAGCAGTGAAATCTATGTCATCAGGCCCGTAGCAGCACAATGAGTGGATTCAGGTACGATGATTCTAACTGAAATAAGTCACACAGAAAAAGAAACATCATAAGATATCAGTAATACACGGAATGTAAACTTGGCTACACAGGAACTGAATTACAGAACAGAACAGGGTCTCAAATTTAGAAAACCAACTTATGCTTGTTTAAGGGTAAAGGTGAGTTGGGGTGCTGCATAAAACCAGAGATTGAAATGAGCACAGATAAAGTTCCTTAAGCCAAATATGGAATAGACAAGAGCTACTCCTTGCTCAACGAAATGGACTCAACACCGCATATTAAACGCCTAAGAATGTACCTGACTCTTAAGTATCTTAAAACCTATGGATTGCTATGTCTCCGAAAGAGAATCAAGCATGTGTACAGGGACATAAACGCAGCAGTGATAGGATTGGAGAGGTTCGGTGAGCAAATGAAGACCCTTTGAAGTCATATTGCATGGTACCCATTCCACGGGTTTCAACTACCCAGGTTTAAGGTATTCTTCCTTCAGCTAAAACATGCATGTGGAACCTAGAGTATGATCAACCATGTGATCGGGAGACGTGTTCAAATATGTCTCAGTTTTCGTACCCTGGTACTCGGGTGCAACATTCCAGACGCTTTACTAACACTCTCCCGACTTGGAGAGTCAGTCCCTTTAACCTCCTGTTTGGCCCAGTTTGCAATTTCTGCGGAAGATGAACAGGAATAGCGAGAACCAATGAGAGACTAGCTGGAGGTGTCTGGACGGGCAAATTTAACTCTCATTTCCCACCAGGAAGAGGAAATAACCAAAGGCTCAGCGTGCCGTGCCGGAACCAGATTAGGGCCTGAAGCCATCCTGCGGTGTTGCGGCCAGCTCACAAGAAAACGAGTTGAAGAAAGGAGCTCAGGGGCACTGTAATTCACAAACCTGCAGAGTTATAAATGACAACTATCGTCCAAAAATATACTGAAGTAAGGCTGCCAAGAGGACTTGAAAGCGGGGCAGAATTGCAGGAAACCGATTTCAGGAGGTAGACTGGAATTGCATTGAAAGCATAGGAAAAGAGGCAGAACGTCCACAATGATGCACTTGGCCAAAAAGGGCGTATGCGTTTTTTCCTGAATATATTCAGGAAAAAACGCATACGCCCTTTTTGGCCAACCAAGCAAGCTTGCAAAGGAAATCTGCACTACAATGAAGTCTCACTTCCCCCCGGTCAAAAGGGCCATCTGAAAAAAGTGTAAAATCCAGAAAGGCAGGACAGGCCATGGAGAACTGGGAGCCTTGTTATGCTGATGGGCGGGATGTAAATTGCCAACAGACACTCGGGAGAAGTGTATGGTGTTTCCTGAAACATCTAAAAAACAAAGCAACAGAGCCTAGGGCACTTCCACTTATGGTCCTATAGCTTAGGGAAATTAAAATCAAAAAGACACAGCCACCCCAAAGTTTGGGACGCCTCTGTTTACAAGAACCTCGTTTACCGTACAAGTTCAATATCACAGAAAGTGAAAAATGGATAAAGAACTTGTGGTACTTACGTACAATGCAGTATCACTCAGCAGTGAAATCTATGTCATCAGGCCCGTAGCAGCACAATGAGTGGATTCAGGTACGATGATTCTAACTGAAATAAGTCACACAGAAAAAGAAACATCATAAGATATCAGTAATACACGGAATGTAAACTTGGCTACACAGGAACTGAATTACAGAACAGAACAGGGTCTCAAATTTAGAAAACCAACTTATGCTTGTTTAAGGGGAAAGGTGAGTTGGGGTGCTGCATAAAACCAGAGATTGAAATGAGCACAGATAAAGTTCCTTAAGCCAAATATGGAATAGACAAGAGCTACTCCTTGCTCAACGAAATGGACTCAACACCGCATATTAAACGCCTAAGAATGTACCTGACTCTTAAGTATCTTAAAACCTATGGATTGCTATGTCTCCGAAAGAGAATCAAGCATGTGTACAGGGACATAAACGCAGCAGTGATAGGATTGGAGAGGTTCGGTGAGCAAATGAAGACCCTTTGAAGTCATATTGCATGGTACCCATTCCACGGGTCTCAACTCTCCAGGTTTAAGGTATTCTTCCTTCAGCTAAAACATGCATGTGGAACCTAGAGTATGATCAACCATGTGATCGGGAGACGTGTTCAAATATGTCTCAGTTTTCGTACCCTGGTACTCGGGTGCAACATTCCAGACGCTTTACTAACACTCTCCCGACTTGGAGAGTCAGTCCCTTTAACCTCCTGTTTGGCCCAGTTTGCAATTTCTGCGGAAGATGAACAGGAATAGCGAGAACCAATGAGAGACTAGCTGGAGGTGTCTGGACGGGCAAATTTAACTCTCATTTCCCACCAGGAAGAGGAAATAACCAAAGGCTCAGCGTGCCGTGCCGGAACCAGATTAGGGCCTGAAGCCATCCTGCGGTGTTGCGGCCAGCTCACAAGAAAACGAGTTGAAGAAAGGAGCTCAGGGGCACTGTAATTCACAAACCTGCAGAGTTATAAATGACAACTATCGTCCAAAAATATACTGAAGTAAGGCTGCCAAGAGGACTTGAAAGCGGGGCAGAATTGCAGGAAACCGATTTCAGTAGGTAGACTGGAATGCATTGAAAGCATAGGAAAAGAGGCAGAACGTCCACAATGATGCACTTGGCCAAAAAGGGCGTATGCGTTTTTTCCTGAATATATTCAGGAAAAAACGCATACGCCCTTTTTGGCCAACCAAGCAAGCTTGCAAAGGAAATCTGCACTACAATGAAGTCTCACTTCCCCCCGGTCAAAAGGGCCATCTGAAAAAAGTGTAAAATCCAGAAAGGCAGGACAGGCCATGGAGAACTGGGAGCCTTGTTATGCTGATGGGCGGGCTGTAAATTGCCAACAGACACTCGGGAGAAGTGTATGGTGTTTCCTGAAACGTCTAAAAAACAAAGCAACAGAGCCTAGGGCACTTCCACTTATGGTCCTATAGCTTAGGGCAATTAAAATCAAAAAGATACAGCCACCCCAATGTTTGGGACGCCTCTGTTTACAAGAACCTCGTTTACCGTACAAGTTCAATATCACAGAAAGTGAAAAATGGATAAAGAACTTGTGGTACTTACGTACAATGCAGTATCACTCAGCAGTGAAATCTATGTCATCAGGCCCGTAGCAGCACAATGAGTGGATTCAGGTACGATGATTCTAACTGAAATAAGTCACACAGAAAAAGAAACATCATAAGATATCAGTAATACACGGAATGTACACTTGGCTACACAGGAACTGAATTACAGAACAGAACAGGGTCTCAAATTTAGAAAACCAACTTATGCTTGTTTAAGGGTAAAGGTGAGTTGGGGTGCTGCATAAAACCAGAGATTGAAATGAGCACAGATAAAGTTCCTTAAGCCAAATATGGAATAGACAAGAGCTACTCCTTGCTCAATGAAATGGACTCAACACCGCATATTAAACGCCTCAGAATGTACCTGACTCTTAAGTATCTTAAAACCTATGGATTGCTATGTCTCCGAAAGAGAATCAAGCATGTGTACAGGGACATAAACGCAGCAGTGATAGGATTGGAGAGGTTCGGTGAGCAAATGAAGACCCTTTGAAGTCATATTGCATGGTACCCATTCCACGGGTTTCAACTACCCAGGTTTAAGGTATTCTTCCTTCAGCTAAAACATGCATGTGGAACCTAGAGTATGATCAACCATGTGATCGGGAGACGTGTTCAAATATGTCTCAGTTTTCGTACCCTGGTACTCGGGTGCAACATTCCAGACGCTTTACTAACACTCTCCCGACTTGGAGAGTCAGTCCCTTTAACCTCCTGTTTGGCCCAGTTTGCAATTTCTGCGGAAGATGAACAGGAATAGCGAGAACCAATGAGAGACTAGCTGGAGGTGTCTGGACGGGCAAATTTAACTCTCATTTCCCACCAGGAAGAGGAAATAACCAAAGGCTCAGCGTGCCGTGCCGGAACCAGATTAGGGCCTGAAGCCATCCTGCGGTGTTGCGGCCAGCTCACAAGAAAACGAGTTGAAGAAAGGGGCTCAGGGGCACTGTAATTCACAAACCTGCAGAGTTATAAATGACAACTATCGTCCAAAAATATACTGAAGTAAGGCTGCCAAGAGGACTTGAAAGCGGGGCAGAATTGCAGGAAACCGATTTCAGGAGGTAGACTGGAATTGCATTGAAAGCATAGGAAAAGAGGCAGAACGTCCACAATGATGCACTTGGCCAAAAAGGGCGTATGCGTTTTTTCCTGAATATATTCAGGAAAAAACGCATACGCCCTTTTTGGCCAACCAAGCAAGCTTGCAAAGGAAATCTGCACTACAATGAAGTCTCACTTCCCCCCGGTCAAAAGGGCCATCTGAAAAAAGTGTAAAATCCAGAAAGGCAGGACAGGCCATGGAGAACTGGGAGCCTTGTTATGCTGATGGGCGGGATGTAAATTGCCAACAGACACTTGGGAGAAGTGTATGGTGTTTCCTGAAACGTCTAAAAAACAAAGCAACAGAGCCTAGGCCACTTCCACTTATGGTCCTATAGCTTAGGGAAATTAAAATCAAAAAGATACAGCCACCCTAATGTTTGGGACGCCTCTGTTTACAAGAACCTCGTTTACCGTACAAGTTCAATATCACAGAAAGTGAAAAATGGATAAAGAACTTGTGGTACTTACGTACAATGCAGTATCACTCAGCAGTGAAATCTATGTCATCAGGCCCGTAGCAGCACAATGAGTGGATTCAGGTACGATGATTCTAACTGAAATAAGTCACACAGAAAAAGAAACATCATAAGATATCAGTAATACACGGAATGTAAACTTGGCTACACAGGAACTGAATTACAGAACAGAACAGGGTCTCAAATTTAGAAAACCAACTTATGCTTGTTTAAGGGTAAAGGTGAGTTGGGGTGCTGCATAAAACCAGAGATTGAAATGAGCACAGATAAAGTTCCTTAAGCCAAATATGGAATAGACAAGAGCTACTCCTTGCTCAACGAAATGGACTCAACACCGCATATTAAACGCCTAAGAATGTACCTGACTCTTAAGTATCTTAAAACCTATGGATTGCTATGTCTCCGAAAGAGAATCAAGCATGTGTACAGGGACATAAACGCAGCAGTGATAGGATTGGAGAGGTTCGGTGAGCAAATGAAGACCCTTTGAAGTCATATTGCATGGTACCCATTCCACGGGTTTCAACTACCCAGGTTTAAGGTATTCTTCCTTCAGCTAAAACATGCATGTGGAACCTAGAGTATGATCAACCATGTGATCGGGAGACGTGTTCAAATATGTCTCAGTTTTCGTACCCTGGTACTCGGGTGCAACATTCCAGACGCTTTACTAACACTCTCCCGACTTGGAGAGTCAGTCCCTTTAACCTCCTGTTTGGCCCAGTTTGCAATTTCTGCGGAAGATGAACAGGAATAGCGAGAACCAATGAGAGACTAGCTGGAGGTGTCTGGACGGGCAAATTTAACTCTCATTTCCCACCAGGAAGAGGAAATAACCAAAGGCTCAGCGTGCCGTGCCGGAACCAGATTAGGGCCTGAAGCCATCCTGCGGTGTTGCGGCCAGCTCACAAGAAAACGAGTTGAAGAAAGGAGCTCAGGGGCACTGTAATTCACAAACCTGCAGAGTTATAAATGACAACTATCGTCCAAAAATATACTGAAGTAAGGCTGCCAAGAGGACTTGAAAGCGGGGCAGAATTGCAGGAAACCGATTTCAGGAGGTAGACTGGAATTGCATTGAAAGCATAGGAAAAGAGGCAGAACGTCCACAATGATGCACTTGGCCAAAAAGGGCGTATGCGTTTTTTCCTGAATATATTCAGGAAAAAACGCATACGCCCTTTTTGGCCAACCAAGCAAGCTTGCAAAGGAAATCTGCACTACAATGAAGTCTCACTTCCCCCCGGTCAAAAGGGCCATCTGAAAAAAGTGTAAAATCCAGAAAGGCAGGACAGGCCATGGAGAACTGGGAGCCTTGTTATGCTGATGGGCGGGATGTAAATTGCCAACAGACACTCGGGAGAAGTGTATGGTGTTTCCTGAAACATCTAAAAAACAAAGCAACAGAGCCTAGGGCACTTCCACTTATGGTCCTATAGCTTAGGGAAATTAAAATCAAAAAGATACAGCCACCCCAATGTTTGGGACGCCTCTGTTTACAAGAACCTCGTTTACCGTACAAGTTCAATATCACAGAAAGTGAAAAATGGATAAAGAACTTGTGGTACTTACGTACAATGCAGTATCACTCAGCAGTGAAATCTATGTCATCAGGCCCGTAGCAGCACAATGAGTGGATTCAGGTACGATGATTCTAACTGAAATAAGTCACACAGAAAAAGAAACATCATAAGATATCAGTAATACACGGAATGTAAACTTGGCTACACAGGAACTGAATTACAGAACAGAACAGGGTCTCAAATTTAGAAAACCAACTTATGCTTGTTTAAGGGGAAAGGTGAGTTGGGGTGCTGCATAAAACCAGAGATTGAAATGAGCACAGATAAAGTTCCTTAAGCCAAATATGGAATAGACAAGAGCTACTCCTTGCTCAATGAAATGGACTCAACACCGCATATTAAACGCCTCAGAATGTACCTGACTCTTAAGTATCTTAAAACCTATGGATTGCTATGTCTCCGAAAGAGAATCAAGCATGTGTACAGGGACATAAACGCAGCAGTGATAGGATTGGAGAGGTTCGGTGAGCAAATGAAGACCCTTTGAAGTCATATTGCATGGTACCCATTCCACAGGTTTCAACTACCCAGGTTTAAGGTATTCTTCCTTCAGCTAAAACATGCATGTGGAACCTAGAGTATGATCAACCATGTGATCGGGAGACGTGTTCAAATATGTCTCAGTTTTCGTACCCTGGTACTCGGGTGCAACATTCCAGACGCTTTACTAACACTCTCCCGACTTGGAGAGTCAGTCCCTTTAACCTCCTGTTTGGCCCAGTTTGCAATTTCTGCGGAAGATGAACAGGAATAGCGAGAACCAATGAGAGACTAGCTGGAGGTGTCTGGACGGGCAAATTTAACTCTCATTTCCCACCAGGAAGAGGAAATAACCAAAGGCTCAGCGTGCCGTGCCGGAACCAGATTAGGGCCTGAAGCCATCCTGCGGTGTTGCGGCCAGCTCACAAGAAAACGAGTTGAAGAAAGGGGCTCAGGGGCACTGTAATTCACAAACCTGCAGAGTTATAAATGACAACTATCGTCCAAAAATATACTGAAGTAAGGCTGCCAAGAGGACTTGAAAGCGGGGCAGAATTGCAGGAAACCGATTTCAGGAGGTAGACTGGAATTGCATTGAAAGCATAGGAAAAGAGGCAGAACGTCCACAATGATGCACTTGGCCAAAAAGGGCGTATGCGTTTTTTCCTGAATATATTCAGGAAAAAACGCATACGCCCTTTTTGGCCAACCAAGCAAGCTTGCAAAGGAAATCTGCACTACAATGAAGTCTCACTTCCCCCTGGTCAAAAGGGCCATCTGAAAAAAGTGTAAAATCCAGAAAGGCAGGACAGGCCATGGAGAACTGGGAGCCTTGTTATGCTGATGGGCGGGATGTAAATTGCCAACAGACACTCGGGAGAAGTGTATGGTGTTTCCTGAAACGTCTAAAAAACAAAGCAACAGAGCCTAGGCCACTTCCACTTATGGTCCTATAGCTTAGGGAAATTAAAATCAAAAAGATACAGCCACCCTAATGTTTGGGACGCCTCTGTTTACAAGAACCTCGTTTACCGTACAAGTTCAATATCACAGAAAGTGAAAAATGGATAAAGAACTTGTGGTACTTACGTACAATGCAGTATCACTCAGCAGTGAAATCTATGTCATCAGGCCCGTAGCAGCACAATGAGTGGATTCAGGTACGATGATTCTAACTGAAATAAGTCACACAGAAAAAGAAACATCATAAGATATCAGTAATACACGGAATGTAAACTTGGCTACACAGGAACTGAATTACAGAACAGAACAGGGTCTCAAATTTAGAAAACCAACTTATGCTTGTTTAAGGGTAAAGGTGAGTTGGGGTGCTGCATAAAACCAGAGATTGAAATGAGCACAGATAAAGTTCCTTAAGCCAAATATGGAATAGACAAGAGCTACTCCTTGCTCAACGAAATGGACTCAACACCGCATATTAAACGCCTAAGAATGTACCTGACTCTTAAGTATCTTAAAACCTATGGATTGCTATGTCTCTGAAAGAGAATCAAGCATGTGTACAGGGACATAAACGCAGCAGTGATAGGATTGGAGAGGTTCGGTGAGCAAATGAAGACCCTTTGAAGTCATATTGCATGGTACCCATTCCACGGGTTTCAACTACCCAGGTTTAAGGTATTCTTCCTTCAGCTAAAACATGCATGTGGAACCTAGAGTATGATCAACCATGTGATCGGGAGACGTGTTCAAATATGTCTCAGTTTTCGTACCCTGGTACTCGGGTGCAACATTCCAGACGCTTTACTAACACTCTCCCGACTTGGAGAGTCAGTCCCTTTAACCTCCTGTTTGGCCCAGTTTGCAATTTCTGCGGAAGATGAACAGGAATAGCGAGAACCAATGAGAGACTAGCTGGAGGTGTCTGGACGGGCAAATTTAACTCTCATTTCCCACCAGGAAGAGGAAATAACCAAAGGCTCAGCGTGCCGTGCCGGAACCAGATTAGGGCCTGAAGCCATCCTGCGGTGTTGCGGCCAGCTCACAAGAAAACGAGTTGAAGAAAGGAGCTCAGGGGCACTGTAATTCACAAACCTGCAGAGTTATAAATGACAACTATCGTCCAAAAATATACTGAAGTAAGGCTGCCAAGAGGACTTGAAAGCGGGGCAGAATTGCAGGAAACCGATTTCAGGAGGTAGACTGGAATTGCATTGAAAGCATAGGAAAAGAGGCAGAACGTCCACAATGATGCACTTGGCCAAAAAGGGCGTATGCGTTTTTTCCTGAATATATTCAGGAAAAAACGCATACGCCCATTTGGCCAACCAAGCAAGCTTGCAAAGGAAATCTGCACTACAATGAAGTCTCACTTCCCCCCGGTCAAAAGGGCCATCTGAAAAAAGTGTAAAATCCAGAAAGGCAGGACAGGCCATGGAGAACTGGGAGCCTTGTTATGCTGATGGGCGGGATGTAAATTGCCAACAGACACTCGGGAGAAGTGTATGGTGTTTCCTGAAACATCTAAAAAACAAAGCAACAGAGCCTAGGGCACTTCCACTTATGGTCCTATAGCTTAGGGAAATTAAAATCAAAAAGATACAGCCACCCCAATGTTTGGGACGCCTCTGTTTACAAGAACCTCGTTTACCGTACAAGTTCAATATCACAGAAAGTGAAAAATGGATAAAGAACTTGTGGTACTTACGTACAATGCAGTATCACTCAGCAGTGAAATCTATGTCATCAGGCCCGTAGCAGCACAATGAGTGGATTCAGGTACGATGATTCTAACTGAAATAAGTCACACAGAAAAAGAAACATCATAAGATATCAGTAATACACGGAATGTAAACTTGGCTACACAGGAACTGAATTACAGAACAGAACAGGGTCTCAAATTTAGAAAACCAACTTATGCTTGTTTAAGGGGAAAGGTGAGTTGGGGTGCTGCATAAAACCAGAGATTGAAATGAGCACAGATAAAGTTCCTTAAGCCAAATATGGAATAGACAAGAGCTACTCCTTGCTCAACGAAATGGACTCAACACCGCATATTAAACGCCTAAGAATGTACCTGACTCTTAAGTATCTTAAAACCTATGGATTGCTATGTCTCCGAAAGAGAATCAAGCATGTGTACAGGGACATAAACGCAGCAGTGATAGGATTGGAGAGGTTCGGTGAGCAAATGAAGACCCTTTGAAGTCATATTGCATGGTACCCATTCCACGGGTCTCAACTCTCCAGGTTTAAGGTATTCTTCCTTCAGCTAAAACATGCATGTGGAACCTAGAGTATGATCAACCATGTGATCGGGAGACGTGTTCAAATATGTCTCAGTTTTCGTACCCTGGTACTCGGGTGCAACATTCCAGACGCTTTACTAACACTCTCCCGACTTGGAGAGTCAGTCCCTTTAACCTCCTGTTTGGCCCAGTTTGCAATTTCTGCGGAAGATGAACAGGAATAGCGAGAACCAATGAGAGACTAGCTGGAGGTGTCTGGACGGGCAAATTTAACTCTCATTTCCCACCAGGAAGAGGAAATAACCAAAGGCTCAGCGTGCCGTGCCGGAACCAGATTAGGGCCTGAAGCCATCCTGCGGTGTTGCGGCCAGCTCACAAGAAAACGAGTTGAAGAAAGGAGCTCAGGGGCACTGTAATTCAAAAACATGCAGAGTTATAAATGACAACTATCGTCCAAAAATATACTGAAGTAAGGCTGCCAAGAGGACTTGAAAGCGGGGCAGAATTGCAGGAAACCGATTTCAGGAGGTAGACTGGAATTGCATTGAAAGCATAGGAAAAGAGGCAGAACGTCCACAATGATGCACTTGGCCAAAAAGGGCGTATGCGTTTTTTCCTGAATATATTCAGGAAAAAACGCATACGCCCTTTTTGGCCAACCAAGCAAGCTTGCAAAGGAAATCTGCACTACAATGAAGTCTCACTTCCCCCCGGTCAAAAGGGCCATCTGAAAAAAGTGTAAAATCCAGAAAGGCAGGACAGGCCATGGAGAACTGGGAGCCTTGTTATGCTGATGGGCGGGATGTAAATTGCCAACAGACACTTATGAGAAGTGTATGGTGTTTCCTGAAACGTCTAAAAAACAAAGCAACAGAGCCTAGGGCACTTCCACTTATGGTCCTATAGCTTAGGGAAATTAAAATCAAAAAGATACAGCCACCCCAATGTTTGGGACGCCTCTGTTTACAAGAACCTCGTTTACCGTACAAGTTCAATATCACAGAAAGTGAAAAATGGATAAAGAACTTGTGGTACTTACGTACAATGCAGTATCACTCAGCAGTGAAATCTATGTCATCAGGCCCGTAGCAGCACAATGAGTGGATTCAGGTATGATGATTCTAACTAAAATAAGTCACACAGAAAAAGAAACATCATAAGATATCAGTAATACACGGAATGTAAACTTGGCTACACAGGAACTGAATTACAGAACAGAACAGGGTCTCAAATTTAGAAAACCAACTTATGCTTGTTTAAGGGTAAAGGTGAGTTGGGGTGCTGCATAAAACCAGAGATTGAAATGAGCACAGATAAAGTTCCTTAAGCCAAATATGGAATAGACAAGAGCTACTCCTTGCTCAACGAAATGGACTCAACACCCCATATTAAACGCCTAAGAATGTACCTGACTCTTAAGTATCTTAAAACCTATGGATTGCTATGTCTCCGAAAGAGAATCAAGCATGTGTACAGGGACATAAACGCAGCAGTGATAGGATTGGAGAGGTTCGGTGAGCAAATGAAGACCCTTTGAAGTCATATTGCATGGTACCCATTCCACGGGTTTCAACTACCCAGGTTTAAGGTATTCTTCCTTCAGCTAAAACATGCATGTGGAACCCAGAGTATGATCAACCGTGTGAACGGGAGACGTGTTCAAATATGTCTCAGTATTCCTCCCCTGGTACTCGGGTGCAACATTCCAGACGCTTTACTAACACTCTCCCGACTTGGAGAGTCAGTCCCTTTAACCTCCTGTTTGGCCCAGTTTGCAATTTCTGCGGAAGATGAACAGGAATAGCGAGAACCAATGAGAGACTAGCTGGAGGTGTCTGGACGGGCAAATTTAACTCTCATTTCCCACCAGGAAGAGGAAATAACCAAAGGCTCAGCGTGCCGTGCCGGAACCAGATTAGGGCCTGAAGCCATCCTGCGGTGTTGCGGCCAGCTCACAAGAAAACGAGTTGAAGAAAGGAGCTCAGGGGCACTGTAATTCACAAACCTGCAGAGTTATAAATGACAACTATCGTCCAAAAATATACTGAAGTAAGGCTGCCAAGAGGACTTGAAAGCGGGGCAGAATTGCAGGAAACCGATTTCAGGAGGTAGACTGGAATTGCATTGAAAGCATAGGAAAAGAGGCAGAACGTCCACAATGATGCACTTGGCCAAAAAGGGCGTATGCGTTTTTTCCTGAATATATTCAGGAAAAAACGCATACGCCCTTTTTGGCCAACCAAGCAAGCTTGCAAAGGAAATCTGCACTACAATGAAGTCTCACTTCCCCCCGGTCAAAAGGGCCATCTGAAAAAAGTGTAAAATCCAGAAAGGCAGGACAGGCCATGGAGAACTGGGAGCCTTGTTATGCTGATGGGCGGGATGTAAATTGCCAACAGACACTCGGGAGAAGTGTATGGTGTTTCCTGAAACATCTAAAAAACAAAGCAACAGAGCCTAGGGCACTTCCACTTATGGTCCTATAGCTTAGGGAAATTAAAATCAAAAAGATACAGCCACCCCAATGTTTGGGACGCCTCTGTTTACAAGAACCTCGTTTACCGTACAAGTTCAATATCACAGAAAGTGAAAAATGGATAAAGAACTTGTGGTACTTACGTACAATGCAGTATCACTCAGCAGTGAAATC
This sequence comes from Globicephala melas, assembly GCF_963455315.2. Classification (NCBI taxonomy): domain Eukaryota; kingdom Metazoa; phylum Chordata; class Mammalia; order Artiodactyla; family Delphinidae; genus Globicephala; species Globicephala melas. The sequence goes on along the minus strand of NW_027207516.1, from coordinate 210,437 downwards.
TATGTCATCAGGCCCGTAGCAGCACAATGAGTGGATTCAGGTACGATGATTCTAACTGAAATAAGTCACACAGAAAAAGAAACATCATAAGATATCAGTAATACACGGAATGTAAACTTGGCTACACAGGAACTGAATTACAGAACAGAACAGGGTCTCAAATTTAGAAAACCAACTTATGCTTGTTTAAGGGTAAAGGTGAGTTGGGGTGCTGCATAAAACCAGAGATTGAAATGAGCACAGATAAAGTTCCTTAAGCCAAATATGGAATAGACAAGAGCTACTCCTTGCTCAACGAAATGGACTCAACACCCCATATTAAACGCCTAAGAATGTACCTGACTCTTAAGTATCTTAAAACCTATGGATTGCTATGTCTCCGAAAGAGAATCAAGCATGTGTACAGGGACATAAACGCAGCAGTGATAGGATTGGAGAGGTTCGGTGAGCAAATGAAGACCCTTTGAAGTCATATTGCATGGTACCCATTCCACGGGTTTCAACTACCCAGGTTTAAGGTATTCTTCCTTCAGCTAAAACATGCATGTGGAACCTAGAGTATGATCAACCATGTGATCGGGAGACGTGTTCAAATATGTCTCAGTTTTCGTACCCTGGTACTCGGGTGCAACATTCCAGACGCTTTACTAACACTCTCCCGACTTGGAGAGTCAGTCCCTTTAACCTCCTGTTTGGCCCAGTTTGCAATTTCTGCGGAAGATGAACAGGAATACCGAGAACCAATGAGAGACTAGCTGGAGGTGTCTGGACGGGCAAATTTAACTCTCATTTCCCACCAGGAAGAGGAAATAACCAAAGGCTCAGCGTGCCGTGCCGGAACCAGATTAGGGCCTGAAGCCATCCTGCGGTGTTGCGGCCAGCTCACAAGAAAACGAGTTGAAGAAAGGAGCTCAGGGGCACTGTAATTCACAAACCTGCAGAGTTATAAATGACAACTATCGTCCAAAAATATACTGAAGTAAGGCTGCCAAGAGGACTTGAAAGCGGGGCAGAATTGCAGGAAACCGATTTCAGGAGGTAGACTGGAATTGCATTGAAAGCATAGGAAAAGAGGCAGAACGTCCACAATGATGCACTTGGCCAAAAAGGGCGTATGCGTTTTTTCCTGAATATATTCAGGAAAAAACGCATACGCCCTTTTTGGCCAACCAAGCAAGCTTGCAAAGGAAATCTGCACTACAATGAAGTCTCACTTCCCCCCGGTCAAAAGGGCCATCTGAAAAAAGTGTAAAATCCAGAAAGGCAGGACAGGCCATGGAGAACTGGGAGCCTTGTTATGCTGATGGGCGGGATGTAAATTGCCAACAGACACTTATGAGAAGTGTATGGTGTTTCCTGAAACATCTAAAAAACAAAGCAACAGAGCCTAGGGCACTTCCACTTATGGTCCTATAGCTTAGGGAAATTAAAATCAAAAAGATACAGCCACCCCAATGTTTGGGACGCCTCTGTTTACAAGAACCTCGTTTACCGTACAAGTTCAATATCACAGAAAGTGAAAAATGGATAAAGAACTTGTGGTACTTACGTACAATGCAGTATCACTCAGCAGTGAAATCTATGTCATCAGGCCCGTAGCAGCACAATGAGTGGATTCAGGTACGATGATTCTAACTGAAATAAGTCACACAGAAAAAGAAACATCATAAGATATCAGTAATACACGGAATGTAAACTTGGCTACACAGGAACTGAATTACAGAACAGAACAGGGTCTCAAATTTAGAAAACCAACTTATGCTTGTTTAAGGGTAAAGGTGAGTTGGGGTGCTGCATAAAACCAGAGATTGAAATGAGCACAGATAAAGTTCCTTAAGCCAAATATGGAATAGACAAGAGCTACTCCTTGCTCAACGAAATGGACTCAACACCGCATATTAAACGCCTAAGAATGTACCTGACTCTTAAGTATCTTAAAACCTATGGATTGCTATGTCTCCGAAAGAGAATCAAGCGTGTGTACAGGGACATAAACGCAGCAGTGATAGGATTGGAGAGGTTCGGTGAGCAAATGAAGACCCTTTGAAGTCATATTGCATGGTACCCATTCCACGGGTTTCAACTACCCAGGTTTAAGGTATTCTTCCTTCAGCTAAAACATGCATGTGGAACCTAGAGTATGATCAACCATGTGATCGGGAGACGTGTTCAAATATGTCTCAGTTTTCGTACCCTGGTACTCGGGTGCAACATTCCAGACGCTTTACTAACACTCTCCCGACTTGGAGAGTCAGTCCCTTTAACCTCCTGTTTGGCCCAGTTTGCAATTTCTGCGGAAGATGAACAGGAATAGCGAGAACCAATGAGAGACTAGCTGGAGGTGTCTGGACGGGCAAATTTAACTCTCATTTCCCACCAGGAAGAGGAAATAACCAAAGGCTCAGCGTGCCGTGCCGGAACCAGATTAGGGCCTGAAGCCATCCTGCGGTGTTGCGGCCAGCTCACAAGAAAACGAGTTGAAGAAAGGAGCTCAGGGGCACTGTAATTCACAAACCTGCAGAGTTATAAATGACAACTATCGTCCAAAAATATACTGAAGTAAGGCTGCCAAGAGGACTTGAAAGCGGGGCAGAATTGCAGGAAACCGATTTCAGGAGGTAGACTGGAATTGCATTGAAAGCATAGGAAAAGAGGCAGAACGTCCACAATGATGCACTTGGCCAAAAAGGGCGTATGCGTTTTTTTCTGAATATATTCAGGAAAAAACGCATACGCCCTTTTTGGCCAACCAAGCAAGCTTGCAAAGGAAATCTGCACTACAATGAAGTCTCACTTCCCCCCGGTCAAAAGGGCCATCTGAAAAAAGTGTAAAATCCAGAAAGGCAGGACAGGCCATGGAGAACTGGGAGCCTTGTTATGCTGATGGGCGGGATGTAAATTGCCAACAGACACTCGGGAGAAGTGTATGGTGTTTCCTGAAACATCTAAAAAACAAAGCAACAGAGCCTAGGGCACTTCCACTTATGGTCCTATAGCTTAGGGAAATTAAAATCAAAAAGATACAGCCACCCCAATGTTTGGGACGCCTCTGTTTACAAGAACCTCGTTTACCGTACAAGTTCAATATCACAGAAAGTGAAAAATGGATAAAGAACTTGTGGTACTTACGTACAATGCAGTATCACTCAGCAGTGAAATCTATGTCATCAGGCCCGTAGCAGCACAATGAGTGGATTCAGGTACGATGATTCTAACTGAAATAAGTCACACAGAAAAAGAAACATCATAAGATATCAGTAATACACGGAATGTAAACTTGGCTACACAGGAACTGAATTACAGAACAGAACAGGGTCTCAAATTTAGAAAACCAACTTATGCTTGTTTAAGGGTAAAGGTGAGTTGGGGTGCTGCATAAAACCAGAGATTGAAATGAGCACAGATAAAGTTCCTTAAGCCAAATATGGAATAGACAAGAGCTACTCCTTGCTCAACGAAATGGACTCAACACCCCATATTAAACGCCTAAGAATGTACCTGACTCTTAAGTATCTTAAAACCTATGGATTGCTATGTCTCCGAAAGAGAATCAAGCATGTGTACAGGGACATAAACGCAGCAGTGATAGGATTGGAGAGGTTCGGTGAGCAAATGAAGACCCTTTGAAGTCATATTGCATGGTACCCATTCCACGGGTTTCAACTACCCAGGTTTAAGGTATTCTTCCTTCAGCTAAAACATGCATGTGGAACCTAGAGTATGATCAACCATGTGATCGGGAGACGTGTTCAAATATGTCTCAGTTTTCGTACCCTGGTACTCGGGTGCAACATTCCAGACGCTTTACTAACACTCTCCCGACTTGGAGAGTCAGTCCCTTTAACCTCCTGTTTGGCCCAGTTTGCAATTTCTGCGGAAGATGAACAGGAATAGCGAGAACCAATGAGAGACTAGCTGGAGGTGTCTGGACGGGCAAATTTAACTCTCATTTCCCACCAGGAAGAGGAAATAACCAAAGGCTCAGCGTGCCGTGCCGGAACCAGATTAGGGCCTGAAGCCATCCTGCGGTGTTGCAGCCAGCTCACAAGAAAACGAGTTGAAGAAAGGAGCTCAGGGGCACTGTAATTCACAAACCTGCAGAGTTATAAATGACAACTATCGTCCAAAAATATACTGAAGTAAGGCTGCCAAGAGGACTTGAAAGCGGGGCAGAATTGCAGGAAACCGATTTCAGGAGGTAGACTGGAATTGCATTGAAAGCATAGGAAAAGAGGCAGAACGTCCACAATGATGCACTTGGCCAAAAAGGGCGTATGCGTTTTTTCCTGAATATATTCAGGAAAAAACGCATACGCCCTTTTTGGCCAACCAAGCAAGCTTGCAAAGGAAATCTGCACTACAATGAAGTCTCACTTCCCCCCGGTCAAAAGGGCCATCTGAAAAAAGTGTAAAATCCAGAAAGGCAGGACAGGCCATGGAGAACTGGGAGCCTTGTTATGCTGATGGGCGGGATGTAAATTGCCAACAGACACTTATGAGAAGTGTATGGTGTTTCCTGAAACATCTAAAAAACAAAGCAACAGAGCCTAGGGCACTTCCACTTATGGTCCTATAGCTTAGGGAAATTAAAATCAAAAAGATACAGCCACCCCAATGTTTGGGACGCCTCTGTTTACAAGAACCTCGTTTACCGTACAAGTTCAATATCACAGAAAGTGAAAAATGGATAAAAAACTTGTGGTACTTACGTACAATGCAGTATCACTCAGCAGTGAAATCTATGTCATCAGGCCCGTAGCAGCACAATGAGTGGATTCAGGTACGATGATTCTAACTGAAATAAGTCACACAGAAAAAGAAACATCATAAGATATCAGTAATACACGGAATGTAAACTTGGCTACACAGGAACTGAATTACAGAACAGAACAGGGTCTCAAATTTAGAAAACCAACTTATGCTTGTTTAAGGGTAAAGGTGAGTTGGGGTGCTGCATAAAACCAGAGATTGAAATGAGCACAGATAAAGTTCCTTAAGCCAAATATGGAATAGACAAGAGCTACTCCTTGCTCATGCTCAACGAAATGGACTCAACACCGCATATTAAACGCCTAAGAATGTACCTGACTCTTAAGTATCTTAAAACCTATGGATTGCTATGTCTCCGAAAGAGAATCAAGCGTGTGTACAGGGACATAAACGCAGCAGTGATAGGATTGGAGAGGTTCGGTGAGCAAATGAAGACCCTTTGAAGTCATATTGCATGGTACCCATTCCACGGGTTTCAACTACCCAGGTTTAAGGTATTCTTCCTTCAGCTAAAACATGCATGTGGAACCTAGAGTATGATCAACCATGTGATCGGGAGACGTGTTCAAATATGTCTCAGTTTTCGTACCCTGGTACTCGGGTGCAACATTCCAGACGCTTTACTAACACTCTCCCCGACTTGGAGAGTCAGTCCCTTTAACCTCCTGTTTGGCCAGTTTGCAATTTCTGCGGAAGATGAACAGGAATAGCGAGAACCAATGAGAGACTAGCTGGAGGTGTCTGGACGGGCAAATTTAACTCTCATTTCCCACCAGGAAGAGGAAATAACCAAAGGCTCAGCGTGCCGTGCCGGAACCAGATTAGGGCCTGAAGCCATCCTGCGGTGTTGCGGCCAGCTCACAAGAAAACGAGTTGAAGAAAGGAGCTCAGGGGCACTGTAATTCACAAACCTGCAGAGTTATAAATGACAACTATCGTCCAAAAATATACTGAAGTAAGGCTGCCAAGAGGACTTGAAAGCGGGGCAGAATTGCAGGAAACCGATTTCAGGAGGTAGACTGGAATTGCATTGAAAGCATAGGAAAAGAGGCAGAACGTCCACAATGATGCACTTGGCCAAAAAGGGCGTATGCGTTTTTTTCTGAATATATTCAGGAAAAAACGCATACGCCCTTTTTGGCCAACCAAGCAAGCTTGCAAAGGAAATCTGCACTACAATGAAGTCTCACTTCCCCCGGTCAAAAGGGCCATCTGAAAAAAGTGTAAAATCCAGAAAGGCAGGACAGGCCATGGAGAACTGGGAGCCTTGTTATGCTGATGGGCGGATGTAAATTGCCAACAGACACTCGGGAGAAGTGTATGGTGTTTCCTGAAACATCTAAAAAACAAAGCAACAGAGCCTAGGGCACTTCCACTTATGGTCCTATAGCTTAGGGAAATTAAAATCAAAAGATACAGCCACCCCAATGTTTGGGACGCCTCTGTTTACAAGAACCTCGTTTACCGTACAAGTTCAATATCACAGAAAGTGAAAAATGGATAAAGAACTTGTGGTACTTACGTACAATGCAGTATCACTCAGCAGTGAAATCTATGTCATCAGGCCCGTAGCAGCACAATGAGTGGATTCAGGTACGATGATTCTAACTGAAATAAGTCACACAGAAAAAGAAACATCATAAGATATCAGTAATACACGGAATGTAACTTGGCTACACAGGAACTGAATTACAGAACAGAACAGGGTCTCAAATTTAGAAAACCAACTTATGCTTGTTTAAGGGGAAAGGTGAGTTGGGGTGCTGCATAAAACCAGAGATTGAAATGAGCACAGATAAAGTTCCTTAAGCCAAATATGGAATAGACAAGAGCTACTCCTTGCTCAACGAAATGGACTCAACACCCCATATTAAACGCCTAAGAATGTACCTGACTCTTAAGTATCTTAAAACCTATGGATTGCTATGTCTCCGAAAGAGAATCAAGCATGTGTACAGGGACATAAACGCAGCAGTGATAGGATTGAGAGGTTCGGTGAGCAAATGAAGACCCTTTGAAGTCATATTGCATGGTACCCATTCCACGGGTTTCAACTACCCAGGTTTAAGGTATTCTTCCTTCAGCTAAAACATGCATGTGGAACCTAGAGTATGATCAACCATGTGATCGGGAGACGTGTTCAAATATGTCTCAGTTTTCGTACCCTGGTACTCGGGTGCAACATTCCAGACGCTTTACTAACACTCTCCCGACTTGGAGAGTCAGTCCCTTTAACCTCCTGTTTGGCCCAGTTTGCAATTTCTGCGGAAGATGAACAGGAATAGCGAGAACCAATGAGAGACTAGCTGGAGGTGTCTGGACGGGCAAATTTAACTCTCATTTCCCACCAGGAAGAGGAAATAAACCAAAGGCTCAGCGTGCCGTGCCGGAACCAGATTAGGGCCTGAAGCCATCCTGCGGTGTTGCGGCCAGCTCACAAGAAAACGAGTTGAAGAAAGGAGCTCAGGGGCACTGTAATTCACAAACCTGCAGAGTTATAAATGACAACTATCGTCCAAAAATATACTGAAGTAAGGCTGCCAAGAGGACTTGAAAGCGGGGCAGAATTGCAGGAAACCGATTTCAGGAGGTAGACTGGAATTGCATTGAAAGCATAGGAAAAGAGGCAGAACGTCCACAATGATGCACTTGGCCAAAAAGGGCGTATGCGTTTTTTCCTGAATATATTCAGGAAAAAACGCATACGCCCTTTTTGGCCAACCAAGCAAGCTTGCAAAGGAAATCTGCACTACAATGAAGTCTCACTTCCCCCGGTCAAAAGGGCCATCTGAAAAAAGTGTAAAATCCAGAAAGGCAGGACAGGCCATGGAGAACTGGGAGCCTTGTTATGCTGATGGGCGGATGTAAATTGCCAACAGACACTCGGGAGAAGTGTATGGTGTTTCCTGAAACATCTAAAAAACAAAGCAACAGAGCCTAGGGCACTTCCACTTATGGTCCTATAGCTTAGGGAAATTAAAATCAAAAAGATACAGCCACCCCAATGTTTGGGACGCCTCTGTTTACAAGAACCTCGTTTACCGTACAAGTTCAATATCACAGAAAGTGAAAAATGGATAAAGAACTTGTGGTACTTACGTACAATGCAGTATCACTCAGCAGTGAAATCTATGTCATCAGGCCCGTAGCAGCACAATGAGTGGATTCAGGTACGATGATTCTAACTGAAATAAGTCACACAGAAAAAGAAACATCATAAGATATCAGTAATACACGGAATGTAAACTTGGCTACACAGGAACTGAATTACAGAACAGAACAGGGTCTCAAATTTAGAAAACCAACTTATGCTTGTTTAAGGGTAAAGGTGAGTTGGGGTGCTGCATAAAACCAGAGATTGAAATGAGCACAGATAAAGTTCCTTAAGCCAAATATGGAATAGACAAGAGCTACTCCTTGCTCAACGAAATGGACTCAACACCGCATATTAAACGCCTAAGAATGTACCTGACTCTTAAGTATCTTAAAACCTATGGATTGCTATGTCTCCGAAAGAGAATCAAGCATGTGTACAGGGACATAAACGCAGCAGTGATAGGATTGGAGAGGTTCAGTGAGCAAATGAAGACCCTTTGAAGTCATATTGCATGGTACCCATTCCACGGGTTTCAACTACCCAGGTTTAAGGTATTCTTCCTTCAGCTAAAACATGCATGTGGAACCTAGAGTATGATCAACCATGTGATCGGGAGACGTGTTCAAATATGTCTCAGTTTTCGTACCCTGGTACTCGGGTGCAACATTCCAGACGCTTTACTAACACTCTCCCGACTTGGAGAGTCAGTCCCTTTAACCTCCTGTTTGGCCCAGTTTGCAATTTCTGCGGAAGATGAACAGGAATAGCGAGAACCAATGAGAGACTAGCTGGAGGTGTCTGGACGGGCAAATTTAACTCTCATTTCCCACCAGGAAGAGGAAATAACCAAAGGCTCAGCGTGCCGTGCCGGAACCAGATTAGGGCCTGAAGCCATCCTGCGGTGTTGCGGCCAGCTCACAAAAAAGCGAGTTGAAGAAAGGAGCTCAGGGGCACTGTAATTCACAAACCTGCAGAGTTATAAATGACAACTATCGTCCAAAAATATACTGAAGTAAGGCTGCCAAGAGGACTTGAAAGCGGGGCAGAATTGCAGGAAACCGATTTCAGGAGGTAGACTGGAATTGCATTGAAAGCATAGGAAAAGAGGCAGAACGTCCACAATGATGCACTTGGCCAAAAAGGGCGTATACGTTTTTTCCTGAATATATTCAGGAAAAAACGCATACGCCCTTTTTGGCCAACCAAGCAAGCTTGCAAAGGAAATCTGCACTACAATGAAGTCTCACTTCCCCCCGGTCAAAAGGGCCATCTGAAAAAAGTGTAAAATCCAGAAAGGCAGGACAGGCCATGGAGAACTGGGAGCCTTGTTATGCTGATGGGCGGGATGTAAATTGCCAACAGACACTCGGGAGAAGTGTATGGTGTTTCCTGAAACGTCTAAAAAACAAAGCAACAGAGCCTAGGGCACTTCCACTTATGGTCCTATAGCTTAGGGAAATTAAAATCAAAAAGATACAGCCACCCCAATGTTTGGGACGCCTCTGTTTACAAGAACCTCGTTTACCGTACAAGTTCAATATCACAGAAAGTGAAAAATGGATAAAGAACTTGTGGTACTTACGTACAATGCAGTATCACTCAGCAGTGAAATCTATGTCATCAGGCCCGTAGCAGCACAATGAGTGGATTCAGGTACGATGATTCTAACTGAAATAAGTCACACAGAAAAAGAAACATCATAAGATATCAGTAATACACGGAATGTAAACTTGGCTACACAGGAACTGAATTACAGAACAGAACAGGGTCTCAAATTTAGAAAACCAACTTATGCTTGTTTAAGGGGAAAGGTGAGTTGGGGTGCTGCATAAAACCAGAGATTGAAATGAGCACAGATAAAGTTCCTTAAGCCAAATATGGAATAGACAAGAGCTACTCCTTGCTCAACGAAATGGACTCAACACCGCATATTAAACGCCTAAGAATGTACCTGACTCTTAAGTATCTTAAAACCTATGGATTGCTATGTCTCCGAAAGAGAATCAAGCATGTGTACAGGGACATAAACGCAGCAGTGATAGGATTGGAGAGGTTCGGTGAGCAAATGAAGACCCTTTGAAGTCATATTGCATGGTACCCATTCCACGGGTTTCAACTACCCAGGTTTAAGGTATTCTTCCTTCAGCTAAAACATGCATGTGGAACCTAGAGTATGATCAACCATGTGATCGGGAGACGTGTTCAAATATGTCTCAGTTTTCGTACCCTGGTACTCGGGTGCAACATTCCAGACGCTTTACTAACACTCTCCCGACTTGGAGAGTCAGTCCCTTTAACCTCCTGTTTGGCCCAGTTTGCAATTTCTGCGGAAGATGAACAGGAATAGCGAGAACCAATGAGAGACTAGCTGGAGGTGTCTGGACGGGCAAATTTAACTCTCATTTCCCACCAGGAAGAGGAAATAACCAAAGGCTCAGCGTGCCGTGCCGGAACCAGATTAGGGCCTGAAGCCATCCTGCGGTGTTGCGGCCAGCTCACAAGAAAAGGAGTTGAAGAAAGGAGCTCAGGGGCACTGTAATTCACAAACCTGCAGAGTTATAAATGACAACTATCGTCCAAAAATATACTGAAGTAAGGCTGCCAAGAGGACTTGAAAGCGGGGCAGAATTGCAGGAAACCGATTTCAGGAGGTAGACTGGAATTGCATTGAAAGCATAGGAAAAGAGGCAGAACGTCCACAATGATGCACTTGGCCAAAAAGGGCGTATGCGTTTTTTCCTGAATATATTCAGGAAAAAACGCATACGCCCTTTTTGGCCAACCAAGCAAGCTTGCAAAGGAAATCTGCACTACAATGAAGTCTCACTTCCCCCCGGTCAAAAGGGCCATCTGAAAAAAGTGTAAAATCCAGAAAGGCAGGACAGGCCATGGAGAACTGGGAGCCTTGTTATACTGATGGGCGGGATGTACATTGCCAACAGACACTCGGGAGAAGTGTATGGTGTTTCCTGAAACATCTAAAAAACAAAGCAACAGAGCCTAGGGCACTTCCACTTATGGTCCTATAGCTTAGGGAAATTAAAATCAAAAAGATACAGCCACCCCAATGTTTGGGACACCTCTGTTTACAAGAACCTCGTTTACCGTACAAGTTCAATATCACAGAAAGTGAAAAATGGATAAAGAACTTGTGGTACTTACGTACAATGCAGTATCACTCAGCAGTGAAATCTATGTCATCAGGCCCGTAGCAGCACAATGAGTGGATTCAGGTACGATGATTCTAACTGAAATAAGTCACACAGAAAAAGAAACATCATAAGATATCAGTAATACACGGAATGTAAACTTGGCTACACAGGAACTGAATTACAGAACAGAACAGGGTCTCAAATTTAGAAAACCAACTTATGCTTGTTTAAGGGTAAAGGTGAGTTGGGGTGCTGCATAAAACCAGAGATTGAAATGAGCACAGATAAAGTTCCTTAAGCCAAATATGGAATAGACAAGAGCTACTCCTTGCTCAACGAAATGGACTCAACACCGCATATTAAACGCCTAAGAATGTACCTGACTCTTAAGTATCTTAAAACCTATGGATTGCTATGTCTCCGAAAGAGAATCAAGCATGTGTACAGGGACATAAACGCAGCAGTGATAGGATTGGAGAGGTTCGGTGAGCAAATGAAGACCCTTTGAAGTCATATTGCATGGTACCCATTCCACGGGTTTCAACTACCCAGGTTTAAGGTATTCTTCCTTCAGCTAAAACATGCATGTGGAACCTAGAGTATGATCAACCATGTGATCGGGAGACGTGTTCAAATATGTCTCAGTTTTCGTACCCTGGTACTCGGGTGCAACATTCCAGACGCTTTACTAACACTCTCCCGACTTGGAGAGTCAGTCCCTTTAACCTCCTGTTTGGCCCAGTTTGCAATTTCTGCGGAAGATGAACAGGAATAGCGAGAACCAATGAGAGACTAGCTGGAGGTGTCTGGACGGGCAAATTTAACTCTCATTTCCCACCAGGAAGAGGAAATAACCAAAGGCTCAGCGTGCCGTGCCGGAACCAGATTAGGGCCTGAAGCCATCCTGCGGTGTTGCGGCCAGCTCACAAAAAAGCGAGTTGAAGAAAGGAGCTCAGGGGCACTGTAATTCACAAACCTGCAGAGTTATAAATGACAACTATCGTCCAAAAATATACTGAAGTAAGGCTGCCAAGAGGACTTGAAAGCGGGGCAGAATTGCAGGAAACCGATTTCAGGAGGTAGACTGCAATTGCATTGAAAGCATAGGAAAAGAGGCAGAACGTCCACAATGATGCACTTGGCCAAAAAGGGCGTATGCGTTTTTTCCTGAATATATTCAGGAAAAAACGCATACGCCCTTTTTGGCCAACCAAGCAAGCTTGCAAAGGAAATCTGCACTACAATGAAGTCTCACTTCCCCCCGGTCAAAAGGGCCATCTGAAAAAAGTGTAAAATCCAGAAAGGCAGGACAGGCCATGGAGAACTGGGAGCCTTGTTATGCTGATGGGCGGGATGTAAATTGCCAACAGACACTCGGGAGAAGTGTATGGTGTTTCCTGAAACGTCTAAAAAACAAAGCAACAGAGCCTAGGGCACTTCCACTTATGGTCCTATAGCTTAGGGAAATTAAAATCAAAAAGATACAGCCACCCCAATGTTTGGGACGCCTCTGTTTACAAGAACCTCGTTTACCGTACAAGTTCAATATCACAGAAAGTGAAAAATGGATAAAGAACTTGTGGTACTTACGTACAATGCAGTATCACTCAGCAGTGAAATCTATGTCATCAGGCCCGTAGCAGCACAATGAGTGGATTCAGGTACGATGATTCTAACTGAAATAAGTCACACAGAAAAAGAAACATCATAAGATATCAGTAATACACGGAATGTAAACTTGGCTACACAGGAACTGAATTACAGAACAGAACAGGGTCTCAAATTTAGAAAACCAACTTATGCTTGTTTAAGGGTAAAGGTGAGTTGGGGTGCTGCATAAAACCAGAGATTGAAATGAGCACAGATAAAGTTCCTTAAGCCAAATATGGAATAGACAAGAGCTACTCCTTGCTCAACGAAATGGACTCAACACCGCATATTAAACGCCTAAGAATGTACCTGACTCTTAAGTATCTTAAAACCTATGGATTGCTATGTCTCCGAAAGAGAATCAAGCATGTGTACAGGGACATAAACGCAGCAGTGATAGGATTGGAGAGGTTCGGTGAGCAAATGAAGACCCTTTGAAGTCATATTGCATGGTACCCATTCCACGGGTTTCAACTACCCAGGTTTAAGGTATTCTTCCTTCAGCTAAAACATGCATGTGGAACCTAGAGTATGATCAACCATGTGATCGGGAGACGTGTTCAAATATGTCTCAGTTTTCGTACCCTGGTACTCGGGTGCAACATTCCAGACGCTTTACTAACACTCTCCCCACTTGGAGAGTCAGTCCCTTTAACCTCCTGTTTGGCCCAGTTTGCAATTTCTGCGGAAGATGAACAGGAATAGCGAGAACCAATGAGAGACTAGCTGGAGGTGTCTGGACGGGCAAATTTAACTCTCATTTCCCACCAGGAAGAGGAAATAACCAAAGGCTCAGCGTGCCGTGCCGGAACCAGATTAGGGCCTGAAGCCATCCTGCGGTGTTGCAGCCAGCTCACAAGAAAACGAGTTGAAGAAAGGAGCTCAGGGGCACTGTAATTCACAAACCTGCAGAGTTATAAATGACAACTATCATCCAAAAATATACTGAAGTAAGGCTGCCAAGAGGACTTGAAAGCGGGGCAGAATTGCAGGAAACCGATTTCAGGAGGTACACTGGAATTGCATTGAAAGCATAGGAAAAGAGGCAGAACGTCCACAATGATGCACTTGGCCAAAAAGGGCGTATGCGTTTTTTCCTGAATATATTAAGGAAAAAACGCATACGCCCTTTTTGGCCAACCAAGCAAGCTTGCAAAGGAAATCTGCACTACAATGAAGTCTCACTTCCCCCCGGTCAAAAGGGTCATCTGAAAAAAGTGTAAAATCCAGAAAGGCAGGACAGGCCATGGAGAACTGGGAGCCTTGTTATGCTGATGGGCGGGATGTAAATTGCCAACAGACACTCGGGAGAAGTGTATGGTGTTTCCTGAAACGTCTAAAAAACAAAGCAACAGAGCCTAGGGCACTTCCACTTATGGTCCTATAGCTTAGGGAAATTAAAATCAAAAAGATACAGCCACCCCAATGTTTGGGACGCCTCTGTTTACAAGAACCTCGTTTACCGTACAAGTTCAATATCACAGAAAGTGAAAAATGGATAAAGAACTTGTGGTACTTACGTACAATGCAGTATCACTCAGCAGTGAAATCTATGTCATCAGTCCCGTAGCAGCACAATGAGTGGATTCAGGTACGATGATTCTAACTGAAATAAGTCACACAGAAAAAGAAACATCATAAGATATCAGTAATACACGGAATGTAAACTTGGCTACACAGGAACTGAATTACAGAACAGAACAGGGTCTCAAATTTAGAAAACCAACTTATGCTTGTTTAAGGGGAAAGGTGAGTTGGGGTGCTGCATAAAACCAGAGATTGAAATGAGCACAGATAAAGTTCCTTAAGCCAAATATGGAATAGACAAGAGCTACTCCTTGCTCAACGAAATGGACTCAACACCGCATATTAAACGCCTAAGAATGTACCTGACTCTTAAGTATCTTAAAACCTATGGATTGCTATGTCTCCGAAAGAGAATCAAGCATGTGTACAGGGATATAAACGCAGCAGTGATTGGATTGGAGAGGTTCGGTGAGCAAATGAAGACCCTTTGAAGTCATATTGCATGGTACCCATTCCACGGGTTTCAACTACCCAGGTTTAAGGTATTCTTCCTTCAGCTAAAACATGCATGTGGAACCTAGAGTATGATCAACCATGTGATCGGGAGACGTGTTCAAATATGTCTCAGTTTTCGTACCCTGGTACAAGGGTGCAACATTCCAGACGCTTTACTAACACTCTCCCGACTTGGAGAGTCAGTCCCTTTAACCTCCTGTTTGGCCCAGTTTGCAATTTCTGCGGAAGATGAACAGGAATAGCGAGAACCAATGAGAGACTAGCTGGAGGTGTCTGGACGGGCAAATTTAACTCTCATTTCCCACCAGGAAGAGGAAATAACCAAAGGCTCAGCGTGCCGTGCCGGAACCAGATTAGGGCCTGAAGCCATCCTGCGGTGTTGCAGCCAGCTCACAAGAAAACGAGTTGAAGAAAGGAGCTCAGGGGCACTGTAATTCACAAACCTGCAGAGTTATAAATGACAACTATCATCCAAAAATATACTGAAGTAAGGCTGCCAAGAGGACTTGAAAGCGGGGCAGAATTGCAGGAAACCGATTTCAGGAGGTAGACTGGAATTGCATTGAAAGCATAGGAAAAGAGGCAGAACGTCCACAATGATGCACTTGGCCAAAAAGGGCGTATGCGTTTTTTCCTGAATATATTCAGGAAAAAACGCATACGCCCTTTTTGGCCAACCAAGCAAGCTTGCAAAGGAAATCTGCACTACAATGAAGTCTCACTTCCCCCCGGTCAAAAGGGCCATCTGAAAAAAGTGTAAAATCCAGAAAGGCAGGACAGGCCATGGAGAACTGGGAGCCTTGTTATGCTGATGGGCGGGATGTAAATTGCCAACAGACACTCGGGAGAAGTGTATGGTGTTTCCTGAAACGTCTAAAAAACAAAGCAACAGAGCCTAGGGCACTTCCACTTATGGTCCTATAGCTTAGGGAAATTAAAATCAAAAAGATACAGCCACCCCAATGTTTGGGACGCCTCTGTTTACAAGAACCTCGTTTACCGTACAAGTTCAATATCACAGAAAGTGAAAAATGGATAAAGAACTTGTGGTACTTACGTACAATGCAGTATCACTCAGCAGTGAAATCTATGTCATCAGGCCCGTAGCAGCACAATGAGTGGATTCAGGTACGATGATTCTAACTGAAATAAGTCACACAGAAAAAGAAACATCATAAGATATCAGTAATACACGGAATGTAAACTTGGCTACACAGGAACTGAATTACAGAACAGAACAGGGTCTCAAATTTAGAAAACCAACTTATGCTTGTTTAAGGGTAAAGGTGAGTTGGGGTGCTGCATAAAACCAGAGATTGAAATGAGCACAGATAAAGTTCCTTAAGCCAAATATGGAATAGACAAGAGCTACTCCTTGCTCAACGAAATGGACTCAACACCGCATATTAAACGCCTAAGAATGTACCTGACTCTTAAGTATCTTAAAACCTATGGATTGCTATGTCTCCGAAAGAGAATCAAGCATGTGTACAGGGACATAAACGCAGCAGTGATAGGATTGGAGAGGTTCGGTGAGCAAATGAAGACCCTTTGAAGTCATATTGCATGGTACCCATTCCACGGGTTTCAACTACCCAGGTTTAAGGTATTCTTCCTTCAGCTAAAACATGCATGTGGAACCTAGAGTATGATCAACCATGTGATCGGGAGACGTGTTCAAATATGTCTCAGTTTTCGTACCCTGGTACTCGGGTGCAACATTCCAGACGCTTTACTAACACTCTCCCGACTTGGAGAGTCAGTCCCTTTAACCTCCTGTTTGGCCCAGTTTGCAATTTCTGCGGAAGATGAACAGGAATAGCGAGAACCAATGAGAGACTAGCTGGAGGTGTCTGGACGGGCAAATTTAACTCTCATTTCCCACCAGGAAGAGGAAATAACCAAAGGCTCAGCGTGCCGTGCCGGAACCAGATTAGGGCCTGAAGCCATCCTGCGGTGTTGCAGCCAGCTCACAAGAAAACGAGTTGAAGAAAGGAGCTCAGGGGCACTGTAATTCACAAACCTGCAGAGTTATAAATGACAACTATCATCCAAAAATATACTGAAGTAAGGCTGCCAAGAGGACTTGAAAGCGGGGCAGAATTGCAGGAAACCGATTTCAGGAGGTAGACTGGAATTGCATTGAAAGCATAGGAAAAGAGGCAGAACGTCCACAATGATGCACTTGGCCAAAAAGGGCGTATGCGTTTTTTCCTGAATATATTCAGGAAAAAACGCATACGCCCTTTTTGGCCAACCAAGCAAGCTTGCAAAGGAAATCTGCACTACAATGAAGTCTCACTTCCCCCCGGTCAAAAGGGTCATCTGAAAAAAGTGTAAAATCCAGAAAGGCAGGACAGGCCATGGAGAACTGGGAGCCTTGTTATGCTGATGGGCGGGATGTAAATTGCCAACAGACACTCGGGAGAAGTGTATGGTGTTTCCTGAAACGTCTAAAAAACAAAGCAACAGAGCCTAGGGCACTTCCACTTATGGTCCTATAGCTTAGGGAAATTAAAATCAAAAAGATACAGCCACCCCAATGTTTGGGACGCCTCTGTTTACAAGAACCTCGTTTACCGTACAAGTTCAATATCACAGAAAGTGAAAAATGGATAAAGAACTTGTGGTACTTACGTACAATGCAGTATCACTCAGCAGTGAAATCTATGTCATCAGTCCCGTAGCAGCACAATGAGTGGATTCAGGTACGATGATTCTAACTGAAATAAGTCACACAGAAAAAGAAACATCATAAGATATCAGTAATACACGGAATGTAAACTTGGCTACACAGGAACTGAATTACAGAACAGAACAGGGTCTCAAATTTAGAAAACCAACTTATGCTTGTTTAAGGGGAAAGGTGAGTTGGGGTGCTGCATAAAACCAGAGATTGAAATGAGCACAGATAAAGTTCCTTAAGCCAAATATGGAATAGACAAGAGCTACTCCTTGCTCAACGAAATGGACTCAACACCGCATATTAAACGCCTAAGAATGTACCTGACTCTTAAGTATCTTAAAACCTATGGATTGCTATGTCTCCGAAAGAGAATCAAGCATGTGTACAGGGATATAAACGCAGCAGTGATTGGATTGGAGAGGTTCGGTGAGCAAATGAAGACCCTTTGAAGTCATATTGCATGGTACCCATTCCACGGGTTTCAACTACCCAGGTTTAAGGTATTCTTCCTTCAGCTAAAACATGCATGTGGAACCTAGAGTATGATCAACCATGTGATCGGGAGACGTGTTCAAATATGTCTCAGTTTTCGTACCCTGGTACAAGGGTGCAACATTCCAGACGCTTTACTAACACTCTCCCGACTTGGAGAGTCAGTCCCTTTAACCTCCTGTTTGGCCCAGTTTGCAATTTCTGCGGAAGATGAACAGGAATAGCGAGAACCAATGAGAGACTAGCTGGAGGTGTCTGGACGGGCAAATTTAACTCTCATTTCCCACCAGGAAGAGGAAATAACCAAAGGCTCAGCGTGCCGTGCCGGAACCAGATTAGGGCCTGAAGCCATCCTGCGGTGTTGCAGCCAGCTCACAAGAAAACGAGTTGAAGAAAGGAGCTCAGGGGCACTGTAATTCACAAACCTGCAGAGTTATAAATGACAACTATCATCCAAAAATATACTGAAGTAAGGCTGCCAAGAGGACTTGAAAGCGGGGCAGAATTGCAGGAAACCGATTTCAGGAGGTAGACTGGAATTGCATTGAAAGCATAGGAAAAGAGGCAGAACGTCCACAATGATGCACTTGGCCAAAAAGGGCGTATGCGTTTTTTCCTGAATATATTCAGGAAAAAACGCATACGCCCTTTTTGGCCAACCAAGCAAGCTTGCAAAGGAAATCTGCACTACAATGAAGTCTCACTTCCCCCCGGTCAAAAGGGCCATCTGAAAAAAGTGTAAAATCCAGAAAGGCAGGACAGGCCATGGAGAACTGGGAGCCTTGTTATGCTGATGGGCGGGATGTAAATTGCCAACAGACACTCGGGAGAAGTGTATGGTGTTTCCTGAAACGTCTAAAAAACAAAGCAACAGAGCCTAGGGCACTTCCACTTATGGTCCTATAGCTTAGGGAAATTAAAATCAAAAAGATACAGCCACCCCAATGTTTGGGACGCCTCTGTTTACAAGAACCTCGTTTACCGTACAAGTTCAATATCACAGAAAGTGAAAAATGGATAAAGAACTTGTGGTACTTACGTACAATGCAGTATCACTCAGCAGTGAAATCTATGTCATCAGGCCCGTAGCAGCACAATGAGTGGATTCAGGTACGATGATTCTAACTGAAATAAGTCACACAGAAAAAGAAACATCATAAGATATCAGTAATACACGGAATGTAAACTTGGCTACACAGGAACTGAATTACAGAACAGAACAGGGTCTCAAATTTAGAAAACCAACTTATGCTTGTTTAAGGGTAAAGGTGAGTTGGGGTGCTGCATAAAACCAGAGATTGAAATGAGCACAGATAAAGTTCCTTAAGCCAAATATGGAATAGACAAGAGCTACTCCTTGCTCAACGAAATGGACTCAACACCGCATATTAAACGCCTAAGAATGTACCTGACTCTTAAGTATCTTAAAACCTATGGATTGCTATGTCTCCGAAAGAGAATCAAGCATGTGTACAGGGACATAAACGCAGCAGTGATAGGATTGGAGAGGTTCGGTGAGCAAATGAAGACCCTTTGAAGTCATATTGCATGGTACCCATTCCACGGGTTTCAACTACCCAGGTTTAAGGTATTCTTCCTTCAGCTAAAACATGCATGTGGAACCTAGAGTATGATCAACCATGTGATCGGGAGACGTGTTCAAATATGTCTCAGTTTTCGTACCCTGGTACTCGGGTGCAACATTCCAGACGCTTTACTAACACTCTCCCGACTTGGAGAGTCAGTCCCTTTAACCTCCTGTTTGGCCCAGTTTGCAATTTCTGCGGAAGATGAACAGGAATAGCGAGAACCAATGAGAGACTAGCTGGAGGTGTCTGGACGGGCAAATTTAACTCTCATTTCCCACCAGGAAGAGGAAATAACCAAAGGCTCAGCGTGCCGTGCCGGAACCAGATTAGGGCCTGAAGCCATCCTGCGGTGTTGCAGCCAGCTCACAAGAAAACGAGTTGAAGAAAGGAGCTCAGGGGCACTGTAATTCACAAACCTGCAGAGTTATAAATGACAACTATCATCCAAAAATATACTGAAGTAAGGCTGCCAAGAGGACTTGAAAGCGGGGCAGAATTGCAGGAAACCGATTTCAGGAGGTAGACTGGAATTGCATTGAAAGCATAGGAAAAGAGGCAGAACGTCCACAATGATGCACTTGGCCAAAAAGGGCGTATGCGTTTTTTCCTGAATATATTCAGGAAAAAACGCATACGCCCTTTTTGGCCAACCAAGCAAGCTTGCAAAGGAAATCTGCACTACAATGAAGTCTCACTTCCCCCCGGTCAAAAGGGCCATCTGAAAAAAGTGTAAAATCCAGAAAGGCAGGACAGGCCATGGAGAACTGGGAGCCTTGTTATGCTGATGGGCGGGATGTAAATTGCCAACAGACACTCGGGAGAAGTGTATGGTGTTTCCTGAAACGTCTAAAAAACAAAGCAACAGAGCCTAGGGCACTTCCACTTATGGTCCTATAGCTTAGGGAAATTAAAATCAAAAAGATACAGCCACCCCAATGTTTGGGACGCCTCTGTTTACAAGAACCTCGTTTACCGTACAAGTTCAATATCACAGAAAGTGAAAAATGGATAAAGAACTTGTGGTACTTACGTACAATGCAGTATCACTCAGCAGTGAAATCTATGTCATCAGGCCCGTAGCAGAACAATGAGTGGATTCAGGTACGATGATTCTAACTGAAATAAGTCACACAGAAAAAGAAACATCATAAGATATCAGTAATACACGGAATGTAAACTTGGCTACACAGGAACTGAATTACAGAACAGAACAGGGTCTCAAATTTAGAAAACCAACTTATGCTTGTTTAAGGGTAAAGGTGAGTTGGGGTGCTGCATAAAACCAGAGATTGAAATGAGCACAGATAAAGTTCCTTAAGCCAAATATGGAATAGACAAGAGCTACTCCTTGCTCAACGAAATGGACTCAACACCGCATATTAAACGCCTAAGAATGTACCTGACTCTTAAGTATCTTAAAACCTATGGATTGCTATGTCTCCGAAAGAGAATCAAGCATGTGTACAGGGACATAAACGCAGCAGTGATAGGATTGGAGAGGTTCGGTGAGCAAATGAAGACCCTTTGAAGTCATATTGCATGGTACCCATTCCACGGGTTTCAACTACCCAGGTTTAAGGTATTCTTCCTTCAGCTAAAACATGCATGTGGAACCTAGAGTATGATCAACCATGTGATCGGGAGACGTGTTCAAATATGTCTCAGTTTTCGTACCCTGGTACTCGGGTGCAACATTCCAGACGCTTTACTAACACTCTCCCGACTTGGAGAGTCAGTCCCTTTAACCTCCTGTTTGGCCCAGTTTGCAATTTCTGCGGAAGATGAACAGGAATAGCGAGAACCAATGAGAGACTAGCTGGAGGTGTCTGGACGGGCAAATTTAACTCTCATTTCCCACCAGGAAGAGGAAATAACCAAAGGCTCAGCGTGCCGTGCCGGAACCAGATTAGGGCCTGAAGCCATCCTGCGGTGTTGCGGCCAGCTCACAAGAAAACGAGTTGAAGAAAGGAGCTCAGGGGCACTGTAATTCACAAACCTGCAGAGTTATAAATGACAACTATCGTCCAAAAATATACTGAAGTAAGGCTGCCAAGAGGACTTGAAAGCGGGGCAGAATTGCAGGAAACCGATTTCAGGAGGTAGACTGGAATTGCATTGAAAGCATAGGAAAAGAGGCAGAACGTCCACAATGATGCACTTGGCCAAAAAGGGCGTATGCGTTTTTTCCTGAATATATTCAGGAAAAAACGCATACGCCCTTTTTGGCCAACCAAGCAAGCTTGCAAAGGAAATCTGCACTACAATGAAGTCTCACTTCCCCCCGGTCAAAAGGGCCATCTGAAAAAAGTGTAAAATCCAGAAAGGCAGGACAGGCCATGGAGAACTGGGAGCCTTGTTATGCTGATGGGCGGGATGTAAATTGCCAACAGACACTCGGGAGAAGTGTATGGTGTTTCCTGAAACATCTAAAAAACAAAGCAACAGAGCCTAGGGCACTTCCACTTATGGTCCTATAGCTTAGGGAAATTAAAATCAAAAAGACACAGCCACCCCAAAGTTTGGGACGCCTCTGTTTACAAGAACCTCGTTTACAGTACAAGTTCAACATCGCAGAAAGTGAAAAATGGATAAAGAACTTGTGGTACTTACGTACAATGCAGTATCACTCAGCAGTGAAATCTATGTCATCAGGCCCGTAGCAGCACAATGAGTGGATTCAGGTACGATGATTCTAACTGAAATAAGTCACACAGAAAAAGAAACATCATAAGATATCAGTAATACACGGAATGTAAACTTGGCTACACAGGAACTGAATTACAGAACAGAACAGGGTCTCAAATTTAGAAAACCAACTTATGCTTGTTTAAGGGTAAAGGTGAGTTGGGGTGCTGCATAAAACCAGAGATTGAAATGAGCACAGATAAAGTTCCTTAAGCCAAATATGGAATAGACAAGAGCTACTCCTTGCTCAACGAAATGGACTCAACACCGCATATTAAACGCCTAAGAATGTACCTGACTCTTAAGTATCTTAAAACCTATGGATTGCTATGTCTCCGAAAGAGAATCAAGCATGTGTACAGGGACATAAACGCAGCAGTGATAGGATTGGAGAGGTTCGGTGAGCAAATGAAGACCCTTTGAAGTTATATTGCATGGTACCCATTCCACGGGTTTCAACTACCCAGGTTTAAGGTATTCTTCCTTCAGCTAAAACATGCATGTGGAACCTAGAGTATGATCAACCATGTGATCGGGAGACGTGTTCAAATATGTCTCAGTTTTCGTACCCTGGTACTCGGGTGCAACATTCCAGACGCTTTACTAAAACTCTCCCGACTTGGAGAGTCAGTGCCTTTAACCTCCTGTTTGGCCCAGTTTGCAATTTCTGCGGAAGATGAACAGGAATAGCGAGAACCAATGAGAGACTAGCTGGAGGTGTCTGGACGGGCAAATTTAACTCTCATTTCCCACCAGGAAGAGGAAATAACCAAAGGCTCAGCGTGCCGTGCCGGAACCAGATTAGGGCCTGAAGCCATCCTGCGGTGTGCGGCCAGCTCACAAGAAAACGAGTTGAAGAAAGGAGCTCAGGGGCACTGTAATTCACAAACCTGCAGAGTTATAAATGACAACTATCGTCCAAAAATATACTGAAGTAAGGGTGCCAAGAGGACTTGAAAGCGGGGCAGAATTGCAGGAAACCGATTTCAGGAGGTAGACTGGAATTGCATTGAAAGCATAGGAAAAGAGGCAGAACGTCCACAATGATGCACTTGGCCAAAAAGGGCGTATGCGTTTTTTCCTGAATATATTCAGGAAAAAAAGCATACGCCCTTTTTGGCCAACCAAGCAAGCTTGCAAAGGAAATCTGCACTACAATGAAGTCTCACTTCCCCCCGGTCAAAAGGGCCATCTGAAAAAAGTGTAAAATCCAGAAAGGCAGGACAGGCCATGGAGAACTGGGAGCCTTGTTATGCTGATGGGCGGGATGTAAATTGCCAACAGACACTCGGGAGAAGTGTATGGTGTTTCCTGAAACATCTAAAAAACAAAGCAACAGAGCCTAGGGCACTTCCACTTATGGTCCTATAGCTTAGGGAAATTAAAATCAAAAAGATACAGCCACCCCAATGTTTGGGACGCCTCTGTTTACAAGAACCTCGTTTACCGTACAAGTTCAATATCACAGAAAGTGAAAAATGGATAAAGAACTTGTGGTACTTACGTACAATGCAGTATCACTCAGCAGTGAAATCTATGTCATCAGGCCCGTAGCAGCACAATGAGTGGATTCAGGTACGATGATTCTAACTGAAATAAGTCACACAGAAAAAGAAACATCATAAGATATCAGTAATACACGGAATGTAAACTTGGCTACACAGGAACTGAATTACAGAACAGAACAGGGTCTCAAATTTAGAAAACCAACTTATGCTTGTTTAAGGGGAAAGGTGAGTTGGGGTGCTGCATAAAACCAGAGATTGAAATGAGCACAGATAAAGTTCCTTAAGCCAAATATGGAATAGACAAGAGCTACTCCTTGCTCAACGAAATGGACTCAACACCGCATATTAAACGCCTAAGAATGTACCTGACTCTTAAGTATCTTAAAACCTATGGATTGCTATGTCTCCGAAAGAGAATCAAGCGTGTGTACAGGGACATAAACGCAGCAGTGATAGGATTGGAGAGGTTCGGTGAGCAAATGAAGACCCTTTGAAGTCATATTGCATGGTACCCATTCCACGGGTTTCAACTACCCAGGTTTAAGGTATTCTTCCTTCAGCTAAAACATGCATGTGGAACCTAGAGTATGATCAACCATGTGATCGGGAGACGTGTTCAAATATGTCTCAGTTTTCGTACCCTGGTACTCGGGTGCAACATTCCAGACGCTTTACTAACACTCTCCCGACTTGGAGAGTCAGTCCCTTTAACCTCCTGTTTGGCCCAGTTTGCAATTTCTGCGGAAGATGAACAGGAATAGCGAGAACCAATGAGAGACTAGCTGGAGGTGTCTGGACGGGCAAATTTAACTCTCATTTCCCACCAGGAAGAGGAAATAACCAAAGGCTCAGCGTGCCGTGCCGGAACCAGATTAGGGCCTGAAGCCATCCTGCGGTGTGCGGCCAGCTCACAAGAAAACGAGTTGAAGAAAGGAGCTCAGGGGCACTGTAATTCACAAACCTGCAGAGTTATAAATGACAACTATCGTCCAAAAATATACTGAAGTAAGGCTGCCAAGAGGACTTGAAAGCGGGGCAGAATTGCAGGAAACCGATTTCAGGAGGTAGACTGGAATTGCATTGAAAGCATAGGAAAAGAGGCAGAACGTCCACAATATTGCACTTGGCCAAAAAGGGCGTATGCGTTTTTTCCTGAATATATTCAGGAAAAAACGCATACGCCCTTTTTGGCCAACCAAGCAAGCTTGCAAAGGAAATCTGCACTACAATGAAGTCTCACTTCCCCCTGGTCAAAAGGGCCATCTGAAAAAAGTGTAAAATCCAGAAAGGCAGGACAGGCCATGGAGAACTGGGAGCCTTGTTATGCTGATGGGCGGGATGTAAATTGCCAACAGACACTCGGGAGAAGTGTATGGTGTTTCCTGAAACATCTAAAAAACAAAGCAACAGAGCCTAGGGCACTTCCACTTATGGTCCTATAGCTTAGGGAAATTAAAATCCAAAAGATGCAGCCACTCCAATGTTTGGGACGCCTCTGTTTACAAGAACCTCGTTTACCGTACAAGTTCAATATCACAGAAAGTGAAAAATGGATAAAGAACTTGTGGTACTTACGTACAATGCAGTATCACTCAGCAGTGAAATCTATGTCATCAGGCCCGTAGCAGCACAATGAGTGGATTCAGGTACGATGATTCTAACTGAAATAAGTCACACAGAAAAAGAAACATCATAAGATATCAGTAATACACGGAATGTAAACTTGGCTACACAGGAACTGAATTACAGAACAGAACAGGGTCTCAAATTTAGTAAACCAACTTATGCTTGTTTAAGGGTAAAGGTGAGTTGGGGTGCTGCATAAAACCAGAGATTGAAATGAGCACAGATAAAGTTCCTTAAGCCAAATATGGAATAGACAAGAGCTACTCCTTGCTCAACGAAATGGACTCAACACCGCATATTAAACGCCTAAGAATGTACCTGACTCTTAAGTATCTTAAAACCTATGGATTGCTATGTCTCCGAAAGAGAATCAAGCATGTGTACAGGGACATAAATGCAGCAGTGATAGGATTGGAGAGGTTCGGTGAGCAAATGAAGACCCTTTGAAGTCATATTGCATGGTACCCATTCCACGGGTTTCAACTACCCAGGTTTAAGGTATTCCTCCTTCAGCTAAAACATGCATGTGGAACCCAGAGTATGATCAACCATGTGATCGGGAGACGTGTTCAAATATGTCTCAGTTTTCGTACCCTGGTACTCGGGTGCAACATTCCAGACGCTTTACTAACACTCTCCCGACTTGGAGAGTCAGTCCCTTTAACCTCCTGTTTGGCCCAGTTTGCAATTTCTGCGGAAGATGAACAGGAATAGCGAGAACCAATGAGAGACTAGCTGGAGGTGTCTGGACGGGCAAATTTAACTCTCATTTCCCACCAGGAAGAGGAAATAACCAAAGGCTCAGCGTGCCGTGCCGGAACCAGATTAGGGCCTGAAGCCATCCTGCGGTGTTGCGGCCAGCTCACAAGAAAAGGAGTTGAAGAAAGGAGCTCAGGGGCACTGTAATTCACAAACCTGCAGAGTTATAAATGACAACTATCGTCCAAAAATATACTGAAGTAAGGCTGCCAAGAGGACTTGAAAGCGGGGCAGAATTGCAGGAAACCGATTTCAGGAGGTAGACTGGAATTGCATTGAAAGCATAGGAAAAGAGGCAGAAAGTCCACAATGATGCACTTGGCCAAAAAGGGCGTATGTGTTTTTTCCTGAATATATTCCGGAAAAAACGCATACGCCCTTTTTGGCCAACCAAGCAAGCTTGCAAAGGAAATCTGCACTACAATGAAGTCTCACTTCCCCCCGGTCAAAAGGGCCATCTGAAAAAAGTGTAAAATCCAGAAAGGCAGGACAGGCCACGGAGAACTGGGAGCCTTGTTATGCTGATTGGCGGGATGTAAATTGCCAACAGACACTCGGGAGAAGTGTATGGGGTTTCCTGAAACGTCTAAAAAAACAAAGCAACAGAGCCTAGGGCACTTCCACTTAAGGTCCTATAGCTTAGAGAAATTAAAATCAAAAAGATACAGCCACCCCAATGATTGGGACGCCTCTGTTTACAAAAACCTCGTTTACCGTACAAGTTCAATATCACAGAAAGTGAAAAATGGATAAAGAACTTGTGGTACTTACGTACAATGCAGTATCACTCAGCAGTGAAATCTATGTCATCAGGCCCGTAGCAGCACAATGAGTGGATTCAGGTACGATGATTCTAACTGAAATAAGTCACACAGAAAAAGAAACATCATAAGATATCACTAATACACGGAATGTAAACTTGGCTACACAGGAACTGAATTACAGAACAGAACAGGGTCTCAAATTTAGAAAACCAACTTATGCTTGTTTAAGGGTAAAGGTGAGTTGGGGTGCTGCATAAAACCAGAGATTGAAATGAGCACAGATAAAGTTCCTTAAGCCAAATATGGAATAGACAAGAGCTACTCCTTGCTCAACGAAATGGACTCAACACCGCATATTAAACGCCTAAGAATGTACCTGACTCTTAAGTATCTTAAAACCTATGGATTGCTATGTCTCCGAAAGAGAATCAAGCGTGTGTACAGGGACATAAACGCAGCAGTGATAGGATTGGAGAGGTTCGGTGAGCAAATGAAGACCCTTTGAAGTCATATTGCATGGTACCCATTCCACGGGTTTCAACTACCCAGGTTTAAGGTATTCTTCCTTCAGCTAAAACATGCATGTGGAACCTAGAGTATGATCAACCATGTGATCGGGAGACGTGTTCAAATATGTCTCAGTTTTCGTACCCTGGTACTCGGGTGCAACATTCCAGACGCTTTACTAACACTCTCCCGACTTGGAGAGTCAGTCCCTTTAACCTCCTGTTTGGCCCAGTTTGCAATTTCTGCGGAAGATGAACAGGAATAGCGAGAACCAATGAGAGACTAGCTGGAGGTGTCTGGACGGGCAAATTTAACTCTCATTTCCCACCAGGAAGAGGAAATAACCAAAGGCTCAGCGTGCCGTGCCGGAACCAGATTAGGGCCTGAAGCCATCCTGCGGTGTTGCAGCCAGGTCACAAGAAAACGAGTTGAAGAAAGGAGCTCAGGGGCACTGTAATTCACAAACCTGCAGAGTTATAAATGACAACTATCGTCCAAAAATATACTGAAGTAAGGCTGCCAAGAGGACTTGAAAGCGGGGCAGAATTGCAGGAAACCGATTTCAGGAGGTAGACTGGAATTGCATTGAAAGCATAGGAAAAGAGGCAGAACGTCCACAATGATGCACTTGGCCAAAAAGGGCGTATGCGTTTTTTTCTGAATATATTCAGGAAAAAACGCATACGCCCTTTTTGGCCAACCAAGCAAGCTTGCAAAGGAAATCTGCACTACAATGAAGTCTCACTTCCCCCCGGTCAAAAGGGCCATCTGAAAAAAGTGTAAAATCCAGAAAGGCAAGACAGGCCATGGAGAACTGGGAGCCTTGTTATGCTGATGGGCGGGATGTAAATTGCCAACAGACACTCGGGAGAAGTGTATGGTGTTTCCTGAAACATCTAAAAAACAAAGCAACAGAGCCTAGGGCACTTCCACTTATGGTCCTATAGCTTAGGGAAATTAAAATCAAAAAGATACAGCCACCCCAATGTTTGGGACGCCTCTGTTTACAAGAACCTCGTTTACCGTACAAGTTCAATATCACAGAAAGTGAAAAATGGATAAAGAACTTGTGGTACTTACGTACAATGCAGTATCACTCAGCAGTGAAATCTATGTCATCAGGCCCGTAGCAGCACAATGAGTGGATTCAGGTACGATGATTCTAACTGAAATAAGTCACACAGAAAAAGAAACATCATAAGATATCAGTAATACACGGAATGTAAACTTGGCTACACAGGAACTGAATTACAGAACAGAACAGGGTCTCAAATTTAGAAAACCAACTTATGCTTGTTTAAGGGTAAAGGTGAGTTGGGGTGCTGCATAAAACCAGAGATTGAAATGAGCACAGATAAAGTTCCTTAAGCCAAATATGGAATAGACAAGAGCTACTCCTTGCTCAACGAAATGGCTCAACACCGCATATTAAACGCCTAAGAATGTACCTGACTCGTAAGTATCTTAAAACCTATGGATTGCTATGTCTCCGAAAGAGAATCAAGCGTGTGTACAGGGACATAAACGCAGCAGTGATAGGATTGGAGAGGTTCGGTGAGCAAATGAAGACCCTTTGAAGTCATATTGCATGGTACCCATTCCACGGGTTTCAACTACCCAGGTTTAAGGTATTCCTCCTTCAGCTAAAACATGCATGTGGAACCTAGAGTATGATCAACCATGTGATCGGGAGACGTGTTCAAATATGTCTCAGTTTTCGTACCCTGGTACTCGGGTGCAACATTCCAGACGCTTTACTAACACTCTCCCGACTTGGAGAGTCAGTCCCTTTAACCTCCTGTTTGGCCCAGTTTGCAATTTCTGCGGAAGATGAACAGGAATAGCGAGAACCAATGAGAGACTAGCTGGAGGTGTCTGGACGGGCAAATTTAACTCTCATTTCCCACCAGGAAGAGGAAATAACCAAAGGCTCAGCGTGCCGTGCCGGAACCAGATTAGGGCCTGAAGCCATCCTACGGTGTTGCGGCCAGCTCACAAGAAAACGAGTTGAAGAAAGGAGCTCAGGGGCACTATAATTCACAAACCTGCACAGTTATAAATGACAACTATCGTCCAAAAATATACTGAAGTAAGGCTGCCAAGAGGACTTGAAAGCGGGGCAGAATTGCAGGAAACCGATTTCAGGAGGTACACTGGAATTGCATTGAAAGCATAGGAAAAGAGGCAGAACGTCCACAATGATGCACTTGGCCAAAAAGGGCGTATGCGTTTTTTCCTGAATATATTCAGGAAAAAACGCATACGCCCTTTTTGGCCAACCAAGCAAGCTTGCAAAGGAAATCTGCACTACAATGAAGTCTCACTTCCCCCCGGTTAAAAGGGCCATCTGAAAAAAGTGTAAAATCCAGAAATGCAGAACAGGCCATGGAGAACTGGGAGCCTTGTTATGCTGATGGGCGGGATGTAAATTGCCAACAGACACTCGGGAGAAGTGTATGGTGTTTCCTGAAACATCTAAAAAACAAAGCAACAGAGCCTAGGGCACTTCCACTTATGGCCCTATAGCTTAGGGAAATTAAAATCAAAACGACACAGCCACCCCAAAGTTTGGGACGCCTCTGTTTACAAGAACCTCGTTTACCGTACAAGTTCAATATCACAGAAAGTGAAAAATGGATAAAGAACTTGTGGTACTTACGTACAATGCAGTATCACTCAGCAGTGAAATCTATGTCATCAGGCCCGTAGCAGCACAATGAGTGGATTCAGGTACGATGATTCTAACTGAAATAAGTCACACAGAAAAAGAAACATCATAAGATATCAGTAATACACGGAATGTAAAGTTGGCTCTACAGGAACTGAATTACAGAACAGAACAGGGTCTCAAATTTAGAAAACCAACTTATGCTTGTTTAAGGGGAAAGGTGAGTTGGGGTGCTGCATAAAACCAGAGATTGAAATGAGCACAGATAAAGTTCCTTAAGCCAAATATGGAATAGACAAGAGTTACTCCTGGCTCAACAAAATGGACTCAACACCGCATATTAAACGCCTAAGAATGTACCTGACTCTTAAGTATCTTAAAACCATGGATTGCTATGTCTCCGAAAGAGAATCAAGCATGTGTACAGGGACATAAACAAAGCAGTGATAGGATTGGAGAGGTTCGGTGAGCAAATGAAGACCCTTTGAAGTCATATTGCATGGTACCCATTCCACGGGTTTCAACTACCCAGGTTTAAGGTATTCCTCCTTCAGCTAAAACATGCATGTGGAACCTAGAGTATGATCAACCATGTGATCGGGAGACGTGTTCAAATATGTCTCAGTTTTCGTACCCTGGTACTCGGGTGCAACATTCCAGACGCTTTACTAACACTCTCCCGACTTGGAGAGTCAGTCCCTTTAACCTCCTGTTTGGCCCAGTTTGCAATTTCTGCGGAAGATGAACAGGAATAGCGAGAACCAATGAGAGACTAGCTGGAGGTGTCTGGACGGGCAAATTTAACTCTCATTTCCCACCAGGAAGAGGAAATAACCAAAGGCTCAGCGTGCCGTGCCGGAACCAGATTAGGGCCTGAAGCCATCCTGCGGTGTTGCGGCCAGCTCACAAAAAAGCGAGTTGAAGAAAGGAGCTCAGGGGCACTGTAATTCACAAACCTGCAGAGTTATAAATGACAACTATCGTCCAAAAATATACTGAAGTAAGGCTGCCAAGAGGACTTGAAAGCGGGGCAGAATTGCAGGAAACCGATTTCAGGAGGTAGACTGGAATTGCATTGAAAGCATAGGAAAAGAGGCAGAACGTCCACAATGATGCACTTGGCCAAAAAGGGCGTATGCGTTTTTTCCTGAATATATTCAGGAAAAAACGCATACGCCCTTTTTAGCCAACCAAGCAAGCTTGCAAAGGAAATCTGCACTACAATGAAGTCTCACTTCCCCCCGGTCAAAAGGGCCATCTGAAAAAAGTGTAAAATCCAGAAAGGCAGGACAGGCCATGGAGAACTGGGAGCCTTGTTATGCTGATGGGCGGGATGTAAATTGCCAACAGACACTCGGGAGAAGTGTATGGTGTTTCCTGAAACGTCTAAAAAACAAAGCAACAGAGCCTAGGGCACTTCCACTTATGGTCCTATAGCTTAGGGAAATTAAAATCAAAAAGATACAGCCACCCCAATGTTTGGGACGCCTCTGTTTACAAGAACCTCGTTTACCGTACAAGTTCAATATCACAGAAAGTGAAAAATGGATAAAGAACTTGTGGTACTTACGTACAATGCAGTATCACTCAGCAGTGAAATCTATGTCATCAGGCCCGTAGCAGCACAATGAGTGGATTCAGGTACGATGATTCTAACTGAAATAAGTCACACAGAAAAAGAAACATCATAAGATATCAGTAATACACGGAATGTAAACTTGGCTACACAGGAACTGAATTACAGAACAGAACAGGGTCTCAAATTTAGAAAACCAACTTATGCTTGTTTAAGGGTAAAGGTGAGTTGGGGTGCTGCATAAAACCAGAGATTGAAATGAGCACAGATAAAGTTCCTTAAGCCAAATATGGAATAGACAAGAGCTACTCCTTGCTCAACGAAATGGACTCAACACCGCATATTAAACGCCTAAGAATGTACCTGACTCTTAAGTATCTTAAAACCTATGGATTGCTATGTCTCCGAAAGAGAATCAAGCATGTGTACAGGGACATAAACGCAGCAGTGATAGGATTGGAGAGGTTCGGTGAGCAAATGAAGACCCTTTGAAGTCATATTGCATGGTACCCATTCCACGGGTTTCAACTACCCAGGTTTAAGGTATTCTTCCTTCAGCTAAAACATGCAT
Source organism: Globicephala melas (assembly GCF_963455315.2). Lineage (NCBI taxonomy): Eukaryota > Metazoa > Chordata > Mammalia > Artiodactyla > Delphinidae > Globicephala > Globicephala melas. The sequence goes on along the minus strand of NW_027207516.1, from coordinate 178,294 downwards.
GTGGAACCTAGAGTATGATCAACCATGTGATCGGGAGACGTGTTCAAATATGTCTCAGTTTTCGTACCCTGGTACTCGGGTGCAACATTCCAGACGCTTTACTAACACTCTCCCCACTTGGAGAGTCAGTCCCTTTAACCTCCTGTTTGGCCCAGTTTGCAATTTCTGCGGAAGATGAACAGGAATAGCGAGAACCAATGAGAGACTAGCTGGAGGTGTCTGGACGGGCAAATTTAACTCTCATTTCCCACCAGGAAGAGGAAATAACCAAAGGCTCAGCGTGCCGTGCCGGAACCAGATTAGGGCCTGAAGCCATCCTGCGGTGTTGCAGCCAGCTCACAAGAAAACGAGTTGAAGAAAGGAGCTCAGGGGCACTGTAATTCACAAACCTGCAGAGTTATAAATGACAACTATCATCCAAAAATATACTGAAGTAAGGCTGCCAAGAGGACTTGAAAGCGGGGCAGAATTGCAGGAAACCGATTTCAGGAGGTACACTGGAATTGCATTGAAAGCATAGGAAAAGAGGCAGAACGTCCACAATGATGCACTTGGCCAAAAAGGGCGTATGCGTTTTTTCCTGAATATATTAAGGAAAAAACGCATACGCCCTTTTTGGCCAACCAAGCAAGCTTGCAAAGGAAATCTGCACTACAATGAAGTCTCACTTCCCCCCGGTCAAAAGGGTCATCTGAAAAAAGTGTAAAATCCAGAAAGGCAGGACAGGCCATGGAGAACTGGGAGCCTTGTTATGCTGATGGGCGGGATGTAAATTGCCAACAGACACTCGGGAGAAGTGTATGGTGTTTCCTGAAACGTCTAAAAAACAAAGCAACAGAGCCTAGGGCACTTCCACTTATGGTCCTATAGCTTAGGGAAATAAAATCAAAAAGATACAGCCACCCCAATGTTTGGGACGCCTCTGTTTACAAGAACCTCGTTTACCGTACAAGTTCAATATCACAGAAAGTGAAAAATGGATAAAGAACTTGTGGTACTTACGTACAATGCAGTATCACTCAGCAGTGAAATCTATGTCATCAGTCCCGTAGCAGCACAATGAGTGGATTCAGGTACGATGATTCTAACTGAAATAAGTCACACAGAAAAAGAAACATCATAAGATATCAGTAATACACGGAATGTAAACTTGGCTACACAGGAACTGAATTACAGAACAGAACAGGGTCTCAAATTTAGAAAACCAACTTATGCTTGTTTAAGGGGAAAGGTGAGTTGGGGTGCTGCATAAAACCAGAGATTGAAATGAGCACAGATAAAGTTCCTTAAGCCAAATATGGAATAGACAAGAGCTACTCCTTGCTCAACGAAATGGACTCAACACCGCATATTAAACGCCTAAGAATGTACCTGACTCTTAAGTATCTTAAAACCTATGGATTGCTATGTTTCCGAAAGAGAATCAAGCATGTGTACAGGGACATAAACGCAGCAGTGATAGGATTGGAGAGGTTCGGTGAGCCAATGAAGACCCTTTGAAGTCATATTGCATGGTACCCATTCCACGGGTTTCAACTACCCAGGTTTAAGGTATTCTTCCTTCAGCTAAAACATGCATGTGGAACCTAGAGTATGATCAACCATGTGATCGGGAGACGTGTTCAAATATGTCTCAGTTTTCGTACCCTGGTACTCGGGTGCAACATTCCAGACGCTTTACTAACACTCTCCCGACTTGGAGAGTCAGTCCCTTTAACCTCCTGTTTGGCCCAGTTTGCAATTTCTGCGGAAGATGAACAGGAATAGCGAGAACCAATGAGAGACTAGCTGGAGGTGTCTGGACGGGCAAATTTAACTCTCATTTCCCACCAGGAAGAGGAAATAACCAAAGGCTCAGCGTGCTTTGCCGGAACCAGATTAGGGCCTGAAGCCATCCTGCGGTGTTGCAGCCAGCTCACAAGAAAACGAGTTGAAGAAAGGAGCTCAGGGGCACTGTAATTCACAAACCTGCAGAGTTATAAATGACAACTATCATCCAAAAATATACTGAAGTAAGGCTGCCAAGAGGACTTGAAAGCGGGGCAGAATTGCAGGAAACCGATTTCAGGAGGTAGACTGGAATTGCATTGAAAGCATAGGAAAAGAGGCAGAACGTCCACAATGATGCACTTGGCCAAAAAGGGCGTATGCGTTTTTTCCTGAATATATTCAGGAAAAAACGCATACGCCCTTTTTGGCCAACCAAGCAAGCTTGCAAAGGAAATCTGCACTACAATGAAGTCTCACTTCCCCCCGGTCAAAAGGGTCATCTGAAAAAAGTGTAAAATCCAGAAAGGCAGGACAGGCCATGGAGAACTGGGAGCCTTGTTATGCTGATGGGCGGGATGTAAATTGCCAACAGACACTCGGGAGAAGTGTATGGTGTTTCCTGAAACATCTAAAAAACAAAGCAACAGAGCCTAGGGCACTTCCACTTATGGTCCTATAGCTTAGGGAAATTAAAATCAAAAAGATACAGCCACCCCAATGTTTGGGACGCCTCTGTTTACAAGAACCTCGTTTACCGTACAAGTTCAATATCACAGAAAGTGAAAAATGGATAAAGAACTTGTGGTACTTACGTACAATGCAGTATCACTCAGCAGTGAAATCTATGTCATCAGGCCCGTAGCAGCACAATGAGTGGATTCAGGTACGATGATTCTAACTGAAATAAGTCACACAGAAAAAGAAACATCATAAGATATCAGTAATACACGGAATGTAAACTTGGCTACACAGGAACTGAATTACAGAACAGAACAGGGTCTCAAATTTAGAAAACCAACTTATGCTTGTTTAAGGGTAAAGGTGAGTTGGGGTGCTGCATAAAACCAGAGATTGAAATGAGCACAGATAAAGTTCCTTAAGCCAAATATGGAATAGACAAGAGCTACTCCTTGCTCAACGAAATGGACTCAACACCGCATATTAAACGCCTAAGAATGTACCTGACTCTTAAGTATCTTAAAACCTATGGATTGCTATGTCTCCGAAAGAGAATCAAGCATGTGTACAGGGACATAAACGCAGCAGTGATAGGATTGGAGAGGTTCGGTGAGCAAATGAAGACCCTTTGAAGTCATATTGCATGGTACCCATTCCACGGGTTTCAACTACCCAGGTTTAAGGTATTCTTCCTTCAGCTAAAACATGCATGTGGAACCTAGAGTATGATCAACCATGTGATCGGGAGACGTGTTCAAATATGTCTCAGTTTTCGTACCCTGGTACTCGGGTGCAACATTCCAGACGCTTTACTAACACTCTCCCGACTTGGAGAGTCAGTCCCTTTAACCTCCTGTTTGGCCCAGTTTGCAATTTCTGCGGAAGATGAACAGGAATAGCGAGAACCAATGAGAGACTAGCTGGAGGTGTCTGGACGGGCAAATTTAACTCTCATTTCCCACCAGGAAGAGGAAATAACCAAAGGCTCAGCGTGCCGTGCCGGAACCAGATTAGGGCCTGAAGCCATCCTGCGGTGTTGCAGCCAGCTCACAAGAAAACGAGTTGAAGAAAGGAGCTCAGGGGCACTGTAATTCACAAACCTGCAGAGTTATAAATGACAACTATCATCCAAAAATATACTGAAGTAAGGCTGCCAAGAGGACTTGAAAGCGGGGCAGAATTGCAGGAAACCGATTTCAGGAGGTAGACTGGAATTGCATTGAAAGCATAGGAAAAGAGGCAGAACGTCCACAATGATGCACTTGGCCAAAAAGGGCGTATGCGTTTTTTCCTGAATATATTCAGGAAAAAACGCATACGCCCTTTTTGGCCAACCAAGCAAGCTTGCAAAGGAAATCTGCACTACAATGAAGTCTCACTTCCCCCCGGTCAAAAGGGCCATCTGAAAAAAGTGTAAAATCCAGAAAGGCAGGACAGGCCATGGAGAACTGGGAGCCTTGTTATGCTGATGGGCGGGATGTAAATTGCCAACAGACACTCGGGAGAAGTGTATGGTGTTTCCTGAAACGTCTAAAAAACAAAGCAACAGAGCCTAGGGCACTTCCACTTATGGTCCTATAGCTTAGGGAAATTAAAATCAAAAAGATACAGCCACCCCAATGTTTGGGACGCCTCTGTTTACAAGAACCTCGTTTACCGTACAAGTTCAATATCACAGAAAGTGAAAAATGGATAAAGAACTTGTGGTACTTACGTACAATGCAGTATCACTCAGCAGTGAAATCTATGTCATCAGGCCCGTAGCAGCACAATGAGTCGATTCAGGTACGATGATTCTAACTGAAATAAGTCACACAGAAAAAGAAACATCATAAGATATCAGTAATACACGGAATGTAAACTTGGCTACACAGGAACTGAATTACAGAACAGAACAGGGTCTCAAATTTAGAAAACCAACTTATGCTTGTTTAAGGGGAAAGGTGAGTTGGGGTGCTGCATAAAACCAGAGATTGAAATGAGCACAGATAAAGTTCCTTAAGCCAAATATGGAATAGACAAGAGCTACTCCTTGCTCAACGAAATGGACTCAACACCGCATATTAAACGCCTAAGAATGTACCTGACTCTTAAGTATCTTAAAACCTATGGATTGCTATGTTTCCGAAAGAGAATCAAGCATGTGTACAGGGACATAAACGCAGCAGTGATAGGATTGGAGAGGTTCGGTGAGCCAATGAAGACCCTTTGAAGTCATATTGCATGGTACCCATTCCACGGGTTTCAACTACCCAGGTTTAAGGTATTCTTCCTTCAGCTAAAACATGCATGTGGAACCTAGAGTATGATCAACCATGTGATCGGGAGACGTGTTCAAATATGTCTCAGTTTTCGTACCCTGGTACTCGGGTGCAACATTCCAGACGCTTTACTAACACTCTCCCGACTTGGAGAGTCAGTCCCTTTAACCTCCTGTTTGGCCCAGTTTGCAATTTCTGCGGAAGATGAACAGGAATAGCGAGAACCAATGAGAGACTAGCTGGAGGTGTCTGGACGGGCAAATTTAACTCTCATTTCCCACCAGGAAGAGGAAATAACCAAAGGCTCAGCGTGCCGTGCCGGAACCAGATTAGGGCCTGAAGCCATCCTGCGGTGTTGCAGCCAGCTCACAAGAAAACGAGTTGAAGAAAGGAGCTCAGGGGCACTGTAATTCACAAACCTGCAGAGTTATAAATGACAACTATCATCCAAAAATATACTGAAGTAAGGCTGCCAAGAGGACTTGAAAGCGGGGCAGAATTGCAGGAAACCGATTTCAGGAGGTAGACTGGAATTGCATTGAAAGCATAGGAAAAGAGGCAGAACGTCCACAATGATGCACTTGGCCAAAAAGGGCGTATGCGTTTTTTCCTGAATATATTCAGGAAAAAACGCATACGCCCTTTTTGGCCAACCAAGCAAGCTTGCAAAGGAAATCTGCACTACAATGAAGTCTCACTTCCCCCCGGTCAAAAGGGCCATCTGAAAAAAGTGTAAAATCCAGAAAGGCAGGACAGGCCATGGAGAACTGGGAGCCTTGTTATGCTGATGGGCGGGATGTAAATTGCCAACAGACACTCGGGAGAAGTGTATGGTGTTTCCTGAAACGTCTAAAAAACAAAGCAACAGAGCCTAGGGCACTTCCACTTATGGTCCTATAGCTTAGGGAAATTAAAATCAAAAAGATACAGCCACCCCAATGTTTGGGACGCCTCTGTTTACAAGAACCTCGTTTACCGTACAAGTTCAATATCACAGAAAGTGAAAAATGGATAAAGAACTTGTGGTACTTACGTACAATGCAGTATCACTCAGCAGTGAAATCTATGTCATCAGGCCCGTAGCAGCACAATGAGTGGATTCAGGTACGATGATTCTAACTGAAATAAGTCACACAGAAAAAGAAACATCATAAGATATCAGTAATACACGGAATGTAAACTTGGCTACACAGGAACTGAATTACAGAACAGAACAGGGTCTCAAATTTAGAAAACCAACTTATGCTTGTTTAAGGGTAAAGGTGAGTTGGGGTGCTGCATAAAACCAGAGATTGAAATGAGCACAGATAAAGTTCCTTAAGCCAAATATGGAATAGACAAGAGCTACTCCTTGCTCAACGAAATGGACTCAACACCGCATATTAAACGCCTAAGAATGTACCTGACTCTTAAGTATCTTAAAACCTATGGATTGCTATGTCTCCGAAAGAGAATCAAGCATGTGTACAGGGACATAAACGCAGCAGTGATAGGATTGGAGAGGTTCGGTGAGCAAATGAAGACCCTTTGAAGTCATATTGCATGGTACCCATTCCACGGGTTTCAACTACCCAGGTTTAAGGTATTCTTCCTTCAGCTAAAACATGCATGTGGAACCTAGAGTATGATCAACCATGTGATCGGGAGACGTGTTCAAATATGTCTCAGTTTTCGTACCCTGGTACTCGGGTGCAACATTCCAGACGCTTTACTAACACTCTCCCGACTTGGAGAGTCAGTCCCTTTAACCTCCTGTTTGGCCCAGTTTGCAATTTCTGCGGAAGATGAACAGGAATAGCGAGAACCAATGAGAGACTAGCTGGAGGTGTCTGGACGGGCAAATTTAACTCTCATTTCCCACCAGGAAGAGGAAATAACCAAAGGCTCAGCGTGCCGTGCCGGAACCAGATTAGGGCCTGAAGCCATCCTGCGGTGTTGCGGCCAGCTCACAAGAAAACGAGTTGAAGAAAGGAGCTCAGGGGCACTGTAATTCACAAACCTGCAGAGTTATAAATGACAACTATCGTCCAAAAATATACTGAAGTAAGGCTGCCAAGAGGACTTGAAAGCGGGGCAGAATTGCAGGAAACCGATTTCAGGAGGTAGACTGGAATTGCATTGAAAGCATAGGAAAAGAGGCAGAACGTCCACAATGATGCACTTGGCCAAAAAGGGCGTATGCGTTTTTTCCTGAATATATTCAGGAAAAAACGCATACGCCCTTTTTGGCCAACCAAGCAAGCTTGCAAAGGAAATCTGCACTACAATGAAGTCTCACTTCCCCCCGGTCAAAAGGGCCATCTGAAAAAAGTGTAAAATCCAGAAAGGCAGGACAGGCCATGGAGAACTGGGAGCCTTGTTATGCTGATGGGCGGGATGTAAATTGCCAGCAGACACTTGGGAGAAGTGTATGGTGTTTCCTGAAACATCTAAAAAACAAAGCAACAGAGCCTAGGGCACTTCCACTTATGGTCCTATAGCTTAGGGAAATTAAAATCAAAAAGATACAGCCACCCCAATGTTTGGGACGCCTCTGTTTACAAGAACCTCGTTTACCGTACAAGTTCAATATCACAGAAAGTGAAAAATGGATAAAGAACTTGTGGTACTTACGTACAATGCAGTATCACTCAGCAGTGAAATCTATGTCATCAGGCCCGTAGCAGCACAATGAGTGGATTCAGGTACGATGATTCTAACTGAAATAAGTCACACAGAAAAAGAAACATCATAAGATATCAGTAATACACGGAATGTAAACTTGGCTACACAGGAACTGAATTACAGAACAGAACAGGGTCTCAAATTTAGAAAACCAACTTATGCTTGTTTAAGGGTAAAGGTGAGTTGGGGTGCTGCATAAAACCAGAGATTGAAATGAGCACAGATAAAGTTCCTTAAGCCAAATATGGAATAGACAAGAGCTACTCCTTGCTCAACGAAATGGACTCAACACCGCATATTAAACGCCTAAGAATGTACCTGACTCTTAAGTATCTTAAAACCTATGGATTGCTATGTCTCCGAAAGAGAATCAAGCATGTGTACAGGGACATAAACGCAGCAGTGATAGGATTGGAGAGGTTCGGTGAGCAAATGAAGACCCTTTGAAGTTATATTGCATGGTACCCATTCCACGGGTTTCAAATACCCAGGTTTAAGGTATTCTTCCTTCAGCTAAAACATGCATGTGGAACCTAGAGTATGATCAACCATGTGATCGGGAGACGTGTTCAAATATGTCTCAGTTTTCGTACCCTGGTACTCGGGTGCAACATTCCAGACGCTTTACTAAAACTCTCCCGACTTGGAGAGTCAGTGCCTTTAACCTCCTGTTTGGCCCAGTTTGCAATTTCTGCGGAAGATCAACAGGAATAGCGAGAACCAATGAGAGACTAGCTGGAGGTGTCTGGACGGGCAAATTTAACTCTCATTTCCCACCAGGAAGAGGAAATAACCAAAGGCTCAGCGTGCCGTGCCGGAACCAGATTAGGGCCTGAAGCCATCCTGCGGTGTGCGGCCAGCTCACAAGAAAACGAGTTGAAGAAAGGAGCTCAGGGGCACTGTAATTCACAAACCTGCAGAGTTATAAATGACAACTATCGTCCAAAAATATACTGAAGTAAGGGTGCCAAGAGGACTTGAAAGCGGGGCAGAATTGCAGGAAACCGATTTCAGGAGGTAGACTGGAATTGCATTGAAAGCATAGGAAAAGAGGCAGAACGTCCACAATGATGCACTTGGCCAAAAAGGGCGTATGCGTTTTTTCCTGAATATATTCAGGAAAAAAAGCATACGCCCTTTTTGGCCAACCAAGCAAGCTTGCAAAGGAAATCTGCACTACAATGAAGTCTCACTTCCCCCCGGTCAAAAGGGCCATCTGAAAAAAGTGTAAAATCCAGAAAGGCAGGACAGGCCATGGAGAACTGGGAGCCTTGTTATGCTGATGGGCGGGATGTAAATTGCCAACAGACACTCGGGAGAAGTGTATGGTGTTTCCTGAAACATCTAAAAAACAAAGCAACAGAGCCTAGGGCACTTCCACTTATGGTCCTATAGCTTAGGGAAATTAAAATCAAAAAGATACAGCCACCCCAATGTTTGGGACGCCTCTGTTTACAAGAACCTCGTTTACCGTACAAGTTCAATATCACAGAAAGTGAAAAATGGATAAAGAACTTGTGGTACTTACGTACAATGCAGTATCACTCAGCAGTGAAATCTATGTCATCAGGCCCGTAGCAGCACAATGAGTGGATTCAGGTACGATGATTCTAACTGAAATAAGTCACACAGAAAAAGAAACATCATAAGATATCAGTAATACACGGAATGTAAACTTGGCTACACAGGAACTGAATTACAGAACAGAACAGGGTCTCAAATTTAGAAAACCAACTTATGCTTGTTTAAGGGGAAAGGTGAGTTGGGGTGCTGCATAAAACCAGAGATTGAAATGAGCACAGATAAAGTTCCTTAAGCCAAATATGGAATAGACAAGAGCTACTCCTTGCTCAACGAAATGGACTCAACACCGCATATTAAACGCCTAAGAATGTACCTGACTCTTAAGTATCTTAAAACCTATGGATTGCTATGTCTCCGAAAGAGAATCAAGCATGTGTACAGGGACATAAACGCAGCAGTGATAGGATTGGAGAGGTTCGGTGAGCAAATGAAGACCCTTTGAAGTCATATTGCATGGTACCCATTCCACGGGTTTCAACTACCCAGGTTTAAGGTATTCTTCCTTCAGCTAAAACATGCATGTGGAACCTAGAGTATGATCAACCATGTGATCGGGAGACGTGTTCAAATATGTCTCAGTTTTCGTACCCTGGTACTCGGGTGCAACATTCCAGACGCTTTACTAACACTCTCCCGACTTGGAGAGTCAGTCCCTTTAACCTCCTGTTTGGCCCAGTTTGCAATTTCTGCGGAAGATGAACAGGAATAGCGAGAACCAATGAGAGACTAGCTGGAGGTGTCTGGACGGGCAAATTTAACTCTCATTTCCCACCAGGAAGAGGAAATAACCAAAGGCTCAGCGTGCCGTGCCGGAACCAGATTAGGGCCTGAAGCCATCCTGCGGTGTGCGGCCAGCTCACAAGAAAACGAGTTGAAGAAAGGAGCTCAGGGGCACTGTAATTCACAAACCTGCAGAGTTATAAATGACAACTATCGTCCAAAAATATACTGAAGTAAGGCTGCCAAGAGGACTTGAAAGCGGGGCAGAATTGCAGGAAACCGATTTCAGGAGGTAGACTGGAATTGCATTGAAAGCATAGGAAAAGAGGCAGAACGTCCACAATATTGCACTTGGCCAAAAAGGGCGTATGCGTTTTTTCCTGAATATATTCAGGAAAAAACGCATACGCCCTTTTTGGCCAACCAAGCAAGCTTGCAAAGGAAATCTGCACTACAATGAAGTCTCACTTCCCCCTGGTCAAAAGGGCCATCTGAAAAAAGTGTAAAATCCAGAAAGGCAGGACAGGCCATGGAGAACTGGGAGCCTTGTTATGCTGATGGGCGGGATGTAAATTGCCAACAGACACTCGGGAGAAGTGTATGGTGTTTCCTGAAACATCTAAAAAACAAAGCAACAGAGCCTAGGGCACTTCCACTTATGGTCCTATAGCTTAGGGAAATTAAAATCCAAAAGATACAGCCACTCCAATGTTTGGGACGCCTCTGTTTACAAGAACCTCGTTTACCGTACAAGTTCAATATCACAGAAAGTGAAAAATGGATAAAGAACTTGTGGTACTTACGTACAATGCAGTATCACTCAGCAGTGAAATCTATGTCATCAGGCCCGTAGCAGCACAATGAGTGGATTCAGGTACGATGATTCTAACTGAAGTAAGTCACACAGAAAAAGAAACATCATAAGATATCAGTAATACACGGAATGTAAACTTGGCTACACAGGAACTGAATTACAGAACAGAACAGGGTCTCAAATTTAGTAAACCAACTTATGCTTGTTTAAGGGTAAAGGTGAGTTGGGGTGCTGCATAAAACCAGAGATTGAAATGAGCACAGATAAAGTTCCTTAAGCCAAATATGGAATAGACAAGAGCTACTCCTTGCTCAACGAAATGGACTCAACACCGCATATTAAACGCCTAAGAATGTACCTGACTCTTAAGTATCTTAAAACCTATGGATTGCTATGTCTCCGAAAGAGAATCAAGCATGTGTACAGGGACATAAACGCAGCAGTGATAGGATTGGAGAGGTTCGGTGAGCAAATGAAGACCCTTTGAAGTCATATTGCATGGTACCCATTCCACGGGTTTCAACTACCCAGGTTTAAGGTATTCTTCCTTCAGCTAAAACATGCATGTGGAACCTAGAGTATGATCAACCATGTGATCGGGAGACGTGTTCAAATATGTCTCAGTTTTCGTACCCTGGTACTCGGGTGCAACATTCCAGACGCTTTACTAACACTCTCCCGACTTGGAGAGTCAGTCCCTTTAACCTCCTGTTTGGCCCAGTTTGCAATTTCTGCGGAAGATGAACAGGAATAGCGAGAACCAATGAGAGACTAGCTGGAGGTGTCTGGACGGGCAAATTTAACTCTCATTTCCCACCAGGAAGAGGAAATAACCAAAGGCTCAGCGTGCCGTGCCGGAACCAGATTAGGGCCTGAAGCCATCCTGCGGTGTGCGGCCAGCTCACAAGAAAACGAGTTGAAGAAAGGAGCTCAGGGGCACTGTAATTCACAAACCTGCAGAGTTATAAATGACAACTATCGTCCAAAAATATACTGAAGTAAGGCTGCCAAGAGGACTTGAAAGCGGGGCAGAATTGCAGGAAACCGATTTCAGGAGGTAGACTGGAATTGCATTGAAAGCATAGGAAAAGAGGCAGAACGTCCACAATATTGCACTTGGCCAAAAAGGGCGTATGCGTTTTTTCCTGAATATATTCAGGAAAAAACGCATACGCCCTTTTTGGCCAACCAAGCAAGCTTGCAAAGGAAATCTGCACTACAATGAAGTCTCACTTCCCCCTGGTCAAAAGGGCCATCTGAAAAAAGTGTAAAATCCAGAAAGGCAGGACAGGCCATGGAGAACTGGGAGCCTTGTTATGCTGATGGGCGGGATGTAAATTGCCAACAGACACTCGGGAGAAGTGTATGGTGTTTCCTGAAACATCTAAAAAACAAAGCAACAGAGCCTAGGGCACTTCCACTTATGGTCCTATAGCTTAGGGAAATTAAAATCCAAAAGATACAGCCACTCCAATGTTTGGGACGCCTCTGTTTACAAGAACCTCGTTTACCGTACAAGTTCAATATCACAGAAAGTGAAAAATGGATAAAGAACTTGTGGTACTTACGTACAATGCAGTATCACTCAGCAGTGAAATCTATGTCATCAGGCCCGTAGCAGCACAATGAGTGGATTCAGGTACGATGATTCTAACTGAAGTAAGTCACACAGAAAAAGAAACATCATAAGATATCAGTAATACACGGAATGTAAACTTGGCTACACAGGAACTGAATTACAGAACAGAACAGGGTCTCAAATTTAGTAAACCAACTTACGCTTGTTTAAGGGTAAAGGTGAGTTGGGGTGCTGCATAAAACCAGAGATTGAAATGAGCACAGATAAAGTTCCTTAAGCCAAATATGGAATAGACAAGAGCTACTCCTTGCTCAACGAAATGGACTCAACACCGCATATTAAACGCCTAAGAATGTACCTGACTCTTAAGTATCTTAAAACCTATGGATTGCTATGTCTCCGAAAGAGAATCAAGCATGTGTACAGGGACATAAATGCAGCAGTGATAGGATTGGAGAGGTTCGGTGAGCAAATGAAGACCCTTTGAAGTCATATTGCATGGTACCCATTCCACGGGTTTCAACTACCCAGGTTTAAGGTATTCCTCCTTCAGCTAAAACATGCATGTGGAACCCAGAGTATGATCAACCATGTGATCGGGAGACGTGTTCAAATATGTCTCAGTTTTCGTACCCTGGTACTCGGGTGCAACATTCCAGACGCTTTACTAACACTCTCCCGACTTGGAGAGTCAGTCCCTTTAACCTCCTGTTTGGCCCAGTTTGCAATTTCTGCGGAAGATGAACAGGAATAGCGAGAACCAATGAGAGACTAGCTGGAGGTGTCTGGACGGGCAAATTTAACTCTCATTTCCCACCAGGAAGAGGAAATAACCAAAGGCTCAGCGTGCCGTGCCGGAACCAGATTAGGGCCTGAAGCCATCCTGCGGTGTTGCGGCCAGCTCACAAGAAAAGGAGTTGAAGAAAGGAGCTCAGGGGCACTGTAATTCACAAACCTGCAGAGTTATAAATGACAACTATCGTCCAAAAATATACTGAAGTAAGGCTGCCAAGAGGACTTGAAAGCGGGGCAGAATTGCAGGAAACCGATTTCAGGAGGTAGACTGGAATTGCATTGAAAGCATAGGAAAAGAGGCAGAAAGTCCACAATGATGCACTTGGCCAAAAAGGGCGTATGTGTTTTTTCCTGAATATATTCCGGAAAAAACGCATACGCCCTTTTTGGCCAACCAAGCAAGCTTGCAAAGGAAATCTGCACTACAATGAAGTCTCACTTCCCCCCGGTCAAAAGGGCCATCTGAAAAAAGTGTAAAATCCAGAAAGGCAGGACAGGCCACGGAGAACTGGGAGCCTTGTTATGCTGATTGGCGGGATGTAAATTGCCAACAGACACTCGGGAGAAGTGTATGGGGTTTCCTGAAACGTCTAAAAAAACAAAGCAACAGAGCCTAGGGCACTTCCACTTATGGTCCTATAGCTTAGAGAAATTAAAATCAAAAAGATACAGCCACCCCAATGATTGGGACGCCTCTGTTTACAAAAACCTCGTTTACCGTACAAGTTCAATATCACAGAAAGTGAAAAATGGATAAAGAACTTGTGGTACTTACGTACAATGCAGTATCACTCAGCAGTGAAATCTATGTCATCAGGCCCGTAGCAGCACAATGAGTGGATTCAGGTACGATGATTCTAACTGAAATAAGTCACACAGAAAAAGAAACATCATAAGATATCACTAATACACGGAATGTAAACTTGGCTACACAGGAACTGAATTACAGAACAGAACAGGGTCTCAAATTTAGAAAACCAACTTATGCTTGTTTAAGGGTAAAGGTGAGTTGGGGTGCTGCATAAAACCAGAGATTGAAATGAGCACAGATAAAGTTCCTTAAGCCAAATATGGAATAGACAAGAGCTACTCCTTGCTCAACGAAATGGACTCAACACCGCATATTAAACGCCTAAGAATGTACCTGACTCTTAAGTATCTTAAAACCTATGGATTGCTATGTCTCCGAAAGAGAATCAAGCGTGTGTACAGGGACATAAACGCAGCAGTGATAGGATTGGAGAGGTTCGGTGAGCAAATGAAGACCCTTTGAAGTCATATTGCATGGTACCCATTCCACGGGTTTCAACTACCCAGGTTTAAGGTATTCTTCCTTCAGCTAAAACATGCATGTGGAACCTAGAGTATGATCAACCATGTGATCGGGAGACATGTTCAAATATGTCTCAGTTTTCGTACCCTGGTACTCGGGTGCAACATTCCAGACGCTTTACTAACACTCTCCCGACTTGGAGAGTCAGTCCCTTTAACCTCCTGTTTGGCCCAGTTTGCAATTTCTGCGGAAGATGAACAGGAATAGCGAGAACCAATGAGAGACTAGCTGGAGGTGTCTGGACGGGCAAATTTAACTCTCATTTCCCACCAGGAAGAGGAAATAACCAAAGGCTCAGCGTGCCATGCCGGAACCAGATTAGGGCCTGAAGCCATCCTGCGGTGTTGCGGCCAGCTCACAAGAAAACGAGTTGAAGAAAGGAGCTCAGGGGCACTGTAATTCACAAACCTGCAGAGTTATAAATGACAACTATCGTCCAAAAATATACTGAAGTAAGGCTGCCAAGAGGACTTGAAAGCGGGGCAGAATTGCAGGAAACCGATTTCAGGAGGTAGACTGGAATTGCATTGAAAGCATAGGAAAAGAGGCAGAACGTCCACAATGATGCACTTGGCCAAAAAGGGCGTATGCGTTTTTTCCTGAATATATTCAGGAAAAAACGCATACGCCCTTTTTGGCCAACCAAGCAAGCTTGCAAAGGAAATCTGCACTACAATGAAGTCTCACTTCCCCCCGGTCAAAAGGGCCATCTGAAAAAAGTGTAAAATCCAGAAAGGCAAGACAGGCCATGGAGAACTGGGAGCCTTGTTATGCTGATGGGCGGGATGTAAATTGCCAACAGACACTCGGGAGAAGTGTATGGTGTTTCCTGAAACATCTAAAAAACAAAGCAACAGAGCCTAGGGCACTTCCACTTATGGTCCTATAGCTTAGGGAAATTAAAATCAAAAAGATACAGCCACCCCAATGTTTGGGACGCCTCTGTTTACAAGAACCTCGTTTACCGTACAAGTTCAATATCACAGAAAGTGAAAAATGGATAAAGAACTTGTGGTACTTACGTACAATGCAGTATCACTCAGCAGTGAAATCTATGTCATCAGGCCCGTAGCAGCACAATGAGTGGATTCAGGTACGATGATTCTAACTGAAATAAGTCACACAGAAAAAGAAACATCATAAGATATCAGTAATACACGGAATGTAAACTTGGCTACACAGGAACTGAATTACAGAACAGAACAGGGTCTCAAATTTAGAAAACCAACTTATGCTTGTTTAAGGGTAAAGGTGAGTTGGGGTGCTGCATAAAACCAGAGATTGAAATGAGCACAGATAAAGTTCCTTAAGCCAAATATGGAATAGACAAGAGCTACTCCTTGCTCAACGAAATGGCTCAACACCGCATATTAAACGCCTAAGAATGTACCTGACTCGTAAGTATCTTAAAACCTATGGATTGCTATGTCTCCGAAAGAGAATCAAGCGTGTGTACAGGGACATAAACGCAGCAGTGATAGGATTGGAGAGGTTCGGTGAGCAAATGAAGACCCTTTGAAGTCATATTGCATGGTACCCATTCCACGGGTTTCAACTACCCAGGTTTAAGGTATTCCTCCTTCAGCTAAAACATGCATGTGGAACCTAGAGTATGATCAACCATGTGATCGGGAGACGTGTTCAAATATGTCTCAGTTTTCGTACCCTGGTACTCGGGTGCAACATTCCAGACGCTTTACTAACACTCTCCCGACTTGGAGAGTCAGTCCCTTTAACCTCCTGTTTGGCCCAGTTTGCAATTTCTGCGGAAGATGAACAGGAATAGCGAGAACCAATGAGAGACTAGCTGGAGGTGTCTGGACGGGCAAATTTAACTCTCATTTCCCACCAGGAAGAGGAAATAACCAAAGGCTCAGCGTGCCGTGCCGGAACCAGATTAGGGCCTGAAGCCATCCTACGGTGTTGCGGCCAGCTCACAAGAAAACGAGTTGAAGAAAGGAGCTCAGGGGCACTGTAATTCAGAAACCTGCACAGTTATAAATGACAACTATCGTCCAAAAATATACTGAAGTAAGGCTGCCAAGAGGACTTGAAAGCGGGGCAGAATTGCAGGAAACCGATTTCAGGAGGTACACTGGAATTGCATTGAAAGCATAGGAAAAGAGGCAGAACGTCCACAATGATGCACTTGGCCAAAAAGGGCGTATGCGTTTTTTCCTGAATATATTCAGGAAAAAACGCATACGCCCTTTTTGGCCAACCAAGCAAGCTTGCAAAGGAAATCTGCACTACAATGAAGTCTCACTTCCCCCCGGTTAAAAGGGCCATCTGAAAAAAGTGTAAAATCCAGAAATGCAGAACAGGCCATGGAGAACTGGGAGCCTTGTTATGCTGATGGGCGGGATGTAAATTGCCAACAGACACTCGGGAGAAGTGTATGGTGTTTCCTGAAACATCTAAAAAACAAAGCAACAGAGCCTAGGGCACTTCCACTTATGGCCCTATAGCTTAGGGAAATTAAAATCAAAACGACACAGCCACCCCAAAGTTTGGGACGCCTCTGTTTACAAGAACCTCGTTTACCGTACAAGTTCAATATCACAGAAAGTGAAAAATGGATAAAGAACTTGTGGTACTTACGTACAATGCAGTATCACTCAGCAGTGAAATCTATGTCATCAGGCCCGTAGCAGCACAATGAGTGGATTCAGGTACGATGATTCTAACTGAAATAAGTCACACAGAAAAAGAAACATCATAAGATATCAGTAATACACGGAATGTAAAGTTGGCTCTACAGGAACTGAATTACAGAACAGAACAGGGTCTCAAATTTAGAAAACCAACTTATGCTTGTTTAAGGGTAAAGGTGAGTTGGGGTGCTGCATAAAACCAGAGATTGAAATGAGCACAGATAAAGTTCCTTAAGCCAAATATGGAATAGACAAGAGCTACTCCTTGCTCAACGAAATGGACTCAACACCGCATATTAAACGCCTAAGAATGTACCTGACTCTTAAGTATCTTAAAACCTATGGATTGCTATGTCTCCGAAAGAGAATCAAGCGTGTGTACAGGGACATAAACGCAGCAGTGATAGGATTGGAGAGGTTCGGTGAGCAAATGAAGACCCTTTGAAGTCATATTGCATGGTACCCATTCCACGGGTTTCAACTACCCAGGTTTAAGGTATTCTTCCTTCAGCTAAAACATGCATGTGGAACCTAGAGTATGATCAACCATGTGATCGGGAGACGTGTTCAAATATGTCTCAGTTTTCGTACCCTGGTACTCGGGTGCAACATTCCAGACGCTTTACTAACACTCTCCCGACTTGGAGAGTCAGTCCCTTTAACCTCCTGTTTGGCCCAGTTTGCAATTTCTGCGGAAGATGAACAGGAATAGCGAGAACCAATGAGAGACTAGCTGGAGGTGTCTGGACGGGCAAATTTAACTCTCATTTCCCACCAGGAAGAGGAAATAACCAAAGGCTCAGCGTGCCGTGCCGGAACCAGATTAGGGCCTGAAGCCATCCTGCGGTGTTGCGGCCAGCTCACAAGAAAAGGAGTTGAAGAAAGGAGCTCAGGGGCACTGTAATTCACAAACCTGCAGAGTTATAAATGACAACTATCGTCCAAAAATATACTGAAGTAAGGCTGCCAAGAGGACTTGAAAGCGGGGCAGAATTGCAGGAAACTGATTTCAGGAGGTAGACTGGAATTGCATTGAAAGCATAGGAAAAGAGGCAGAACGTCCACAATGATGCACTTGGCCAAAAAGGGCGTATGCGTTTTTTCCTGAATATATTCAGGAAAAAACGCATACGCCCTTTTTGGCCAACCAAGCAAGCTTGCAAAGGAAATCTGCACTACAATGAAGTCTCACTTCCCCCCGGTCAAAAGGGCCATCTGAAAAAAGTGTAAAATCCAGAAAGGCAGGACAGGCCATGGAGAACTGGGAGCCTTGTTATGCTGATGGGCGGGATGTAAATTGCCAACAGACACTCGGGAGAAGTGTATGGTGTTTCCTGAAACATCTAAAAAACAAAGCAACAGAGCCTAGGGCACTTCCACTTATGGTCCTATAGCTTAGGGAAATTAAAATCAAAAAGATACAGCCACCCCAATGTTTGGGACGCCTCTGTTTACAAGAACCTCGTTTACCGTACAAGTTCAATATCACAGAAAGTGAAAAATGGATAAAGAACTTGTGGTACTTACGTACAATGCAGTATCACTCAGCAGTGAAATCTATGTCATCAGGCCCGTAGCAGCACAATGAGTGGATTCAGGTACGATGATTCTAACTGAAATAAGTCACACAGAAAAAGAAACATCATAAGATATCAGTAATACACGGAATGTAAACTTGGCTACACAGGAACTGAATTACAGAACAGAACAGTGTCTCAAATTTAGAAAACCAACTTATGCTTGTTTAAGGGGAAAGGTGAGTTGGGGTGCTGCATAAAACCAGAGATTGAAATGAGCACAGATAAAGTTCCTTAAGCCAAATATGGAATAGACAAGAGTTACTCCTGGCTCAACAAAATGGACTCAACACCGCATATTAAACGCCTAAGAATGTACCTGACTCTTAAGTATCTTAAAACCATGGATTGCTATGTCTCCGAAAGAGAATCAAGCATGTGTACAGGGACATAAACAAAGCAGTGATAGGATTGGAGAGGTTCGGTGAGCAAATGAAGACCCTTTGAAGTCATATTGCATGGTACCCATTCCACGGGTTTCAACTACCCAGGTTTAAGGTATTCCTCCTTCAGCTAAAACATGCATGTGGAACCTAGAGTATGATCAACCATGTGATCGGGAGACGTGTTCAAATATGTCTCAGTTTTCGTACCCTGGTACTCGGGTGCAACATTCCAGACGCTTTACTAACACTCTCCCGACTTGGAGAGTCAGTCCCTTTAACCTCCTGTTTGGCCCAGTTTGCAATTTCTGCGGAAGATGAACAGGAATAGTGAGAACCAATGAGAGACTAGCTGGAGGTGTCTGGACGGGCAAATTTAACTCTCATTTCCCACCAGGAAGAGGAAATAACCAAAGGCTCAGCGTGCCGTGCCGGAACCAGATTAGGGCCTGAAGCCATCCTACGGTGTTGCGGCCAGCTCACAAGAAAACGAGTTGAAGAAAGGAGCTCAGGGGCACTGTAATTCAGAAACCTGCACAGTTATAAATGACAACTATCGTCCAAAAATATACTGAAGTAAGGCTGCCAAGAGGACTTGAAAGCGGGGCAGAATTGCAGGAAACCGATTTCAGGAGGTACACTGGAATTGCATTGAAAGCATAGGAAAAGAGGCAGAACGTCCACAATGATGCACTTGGCCAAAAAGGGCGTATGCGTTTTTTCCTGAATATATTCAGGAAAAAACGCATACGCCCTTTTTGGCCAACCAAGCAAGCTTGCAAAGGAAATCTGCACTACAATGAAGTCTCACTTCCCCCCGGTCAAAAGGGCCATCTGAAAAAAGTGTAAAATCCAGAAATGCAGAACAGGCCATGGAGAACTGGGAGCCTTGTTATGCTGATGGGCGGGATGTAAATTGCCAACAGACACTCGGGAGAAGTGTATGGTGTTTCCTGAAACATCTAAAAAACAAAGCAACAGAGCCTAGGGCACTTCCACTTATGGCCCTATAGCTTAGGGAAATTAAAATCAAAACGACACAGCCACCCCAAAGTTTGGGACGCCTCTGTTTACAAGAACCTCGTTTACCGTACAAGTTCAATATCACAGAAAGTGAAAAATGGATAAAGAACTTGTGGTACTTACGTACAATGCAGTATCACTCAGCAGTGAAATCTATGTCATCAGGCCCGTAGCAGCACAATGAGTGGATTCAGGTACGATGATTCTAACTGAAATAAGTCACACAGAAAAAGAAACATCATAAGATATCAGTAATACACGGAATGTAAAGTTGGCTCTACAGGAACTGAATTACAGAACAGAACAGGGTCTCAAATTTAGAAAACCAACTTATGCTTGTTTAAGGGTAAAGGTGAGTTGGGGTGCTGCATAAAACCAGAGATTGAAATGAGCACAGATAAAGTTCCTTAAGCCAAATATGGAATAGACAAGAGCTACTCCTTGCTCAACGAAATGGACTCAACACCGCATATTAAACGCCTAAGAATGTACCTGACTCTTAAGTATCTTAAAACCTATGGATTGCTATGTCTCCGAAAGAGAATCAAGCGTGTGTACAGGGACATAAACGCAGCAGTGATAGGATTGGAGAGGTTCGGTGAGCAAATGAAGACCCTTTGAAGTCATATTGCATGGTACCCATTCCACGGGTTTCAACTACCCAGGTTTAAGGTATTCTTCCTTCAGCTAAAACATGCATGTGGAACCTAGAGTATGATCAACCATGTGATCGGGAGACGTGTTCAAATATGTCTCAGTTTTCGTACCCTGGTACTCGGGTGCAACATTCCAGACGCTTTACTAACACTCTCCCGACTTGGAGAGTCAGTCCCTTTAACCTCCTGTTTGGCCCAGTTTGCAATTTCTGCGGAAGATGAACAGGAATAGCGAGAACCAATGAGAGACTAGCTGGAGGTGTCTGGACGGGCAAATTTAACTCTCATTTCCCACCAGGAAGAGGAAATAACCAAAGGCTCAGCGTGCCGTGCCGGAACCAGATTAGGGCCTGAAGCCATCCTGCGGTGTTGCGGCCAGCTCACAAGAAAAGGAGTTGAAGAAAGGAGCTCAGGGGCACTGTAATTCACAAACCTGCAGAGTTATAAATGACAACTATCGTCCAAAAATATACTGAAGTAAGGCTGCCAAGAGGACTTGAAAGCGGGGCAGAATTGCAGGAAACTGATTTCAGGAGGTAGACTGGAATTGCATTGAAAGCATAGGAAAAGAGGCAGAACGTCCACAATGATGCACTTGGCCAAAAAGGGCGTATGCGTTTTTTCCTGAATATATTCAGGAAAAAACGCATACGCCCTTTTTGGCCAACCAAGCAAGCTTGCAAAGGAAATCTGCACTACAATGAAGTCTCACTTCCCCCCGGTCAAAAGGGCCATCTGAAAAAAGTGTAAAATCCAGAAAGGCAGGACAGGCCATGGAGAACTGGGAGCCTTGTTATGCTGATGGGCGGGATGTAAATTGCCAACAGACACTCGGGAGAAGTGTATGGTGTTTCCTGAAACATCTAAAAAACAAAGCAACAGAGCCTAGGGCACTTCCACTTATGGTCCTATAGCTTAGGGAAATTAAAATCAAAAAGATACAGCCACCCCAATGTTTGGGACGCCTCTGTTTACAAGAACCTCGTTTACCGTACAAGTTCAATATCACAGAAAGTGAAAAATGGATAAAGAACTTGTGGTACTTACGTACAATGCAGTATCACTCAGCAGTGAAATCTATGTCATCAGGCCCGTAGCAGCACAATGAGTGGATTCAGGTACGATGATTCTAACTGAAATAAGTCACACAGAAAAAGAAACATCATAAGATATCAGTAATACACGGAATGTAAACTTGGCTACACAGGAACTGAATTACAGAACAGAACAGTGTCTCAAATTTAGAAAACCAACTTATGCTTGTTTAAGGGGAAAGGTGAGTTGGGGTGCTGCATAAAACCAGAGATTGAAATGAGCACAGATAAAGTTCCTTAAGCCAAATATGGAATAGACAAGAGTTACTCCTGGCTCAACAAAATGGACTCAACACCGCATATTAAACGCCTAAGAATGTACCTGACTCTTAAGTATCTTAAAACCATGGATTGCTATGTCTCCGAAAGAGAATCAAGCATGTGTACAGGGACATAAACAAAGCAGTGATAGGATTGGAGAGGTTCGGTGAGCAAATGAAGACCCTTTGAAGTCATATTGCATGGTACCCATTCCACGGGTTTCAACTACCCAGGTTTAAGGTATTCCTCCTTCAGCTAAAACATGCATGTGGAACCTAGAGTATGATCAACCATGTGATCGGGAGACGTGTTCAAATATGTCTCAGTTTTCGTACCCTGGTACTCGGGTGCAACATTCCAGACGCTTTACTAACACTCTCCCGACTTGGAGAGTCAGTCCCTTTAACCTCCTGTTTGGCCCAGTTTGCAATTTCTGCGGAAGATGAACAGGAATAGTGAGAACCAATGAGAGACTAGCTGGAGGTGTCTGGACGGGCAAATTTAACTCTCATTTCCCACCAGGAAGAGGAAATAACCAAAGGCTCAGCGTGCCGTGCCGGAACCAGATTAGGGCCTGAAGCCATCCTACGGTGTTGCGGCCAGCTCACAAGAAAACGAGTTGAAGAAAGGAGCTCAGGGGCACTGTAATTCAGAAACCTGCACAGTTATAAATGACAACTATCGTCCAAAAATATACTGAAGTAAGGCTGCCAAGAGGACTTGAAAGCGGGGCAGAATTGCAGGAAACCGATTTCAGGAGGTACACTGGAATTGCATTGAAAGCATAGGAAAAGAGGCAGAACGTCCACAATGATGCACTTGGCCAAAAAGGGCGTATGCGTTTTTTCCTGAATATATTCAGGAAAAAACGCATACGCCCTTTTTGGCCAACCAAGCAAGCTTGCAAAGGAAATCTGCACTACAATGAAGTCTCACTTCCCCCCGGTCAAAAGGGCCATCTGAAAAAAGTGTAAAATCCAGAAACGCAGGACAGGCCATGGAGAACTGGGAGCCTTGTTATGCTGATGGGCGGGATGTAAATTGCCAACAGACACTCGGGAGAAGTGTATGGTGTTTCCTGAAACATCTAAAAAACAAAGCAACAGAGCCTAGGGCACTTCCACTTATGGCCCTATAGCTTAGGGAAATTAAAATCAAAATGACACAGCCACCCCAAAGGTTGGGACGCCTCTGTTTACAAGAACCTCGTTTACCGTACAAGTTCAATATCACAGAAAGTGAAAAATGGATAAAGAACTTGTGGTACTTACGTACAATGCAGTATCACTCAGCAGTGAAATCTATGTCATCAGGCCCGTAGCAGCACAATGAGTGGATTCAGGTACGATGATTCTAACTGAAATAAGTCACACAGAAAAAGAAACATCATAAGATATCAGTAATACACGGAATGTAAAGTTGGCTCTACAGGAACTGAATTACAGAACAGAACAGGGTCTCAAATTTAGAAAACCAACTTATGCTTGTTTAAGGGTAAAGGTGAGTTGGGGTGCTGCATAAAACCAGAGATTGAAATGAGCACAGATAAAGTTCCTTAAGCCAAATATGGAATAGACAAGAGCTACTCCTTGCTCAACGAAATGGACTCAACACCGCATATTAAACGCCTAAGAATGTACCTGAATCTTAAGTATCTTAAAACCTATGGATTGCTATGTCTCCGAAAGAGAATCAAGCGTGTGTACAGGGACATAAACGCAGCAGTGATAGGATTGGAGAGGTTCGGTGAGCAAATGAAGACCCTTTGAAGTCATATTGCATGGTACCCATTCCACGGGTTTCAACTACCCAGGTTTAAGGTATTCTTCCTTCAGCTAAAACATGCATGTGGAACCTAGAGTATGATCAACCATGTGATCGGGAGACGTGTTCAAATATGTCTCAGTTTTCGTACCCTGGTACTCGGGTGCAACATTCCAGACGCTTTACTAACACTCTCCCGACTTGGAGAGTCAGTCCCTTTAACCTCCTGTTTGGCCCAGTTTGCAATTTCTGCGGAAGATGAACAGGAATAGCGAGAACCAATGAGAGACTAGCTGGAGGTGTCTGGACGGGCAAATTTAACTCTCATTTCCCACCAGGAAGAGGAAATAACCAAAGGCTCAGCGTGCCGTGCCGGAACCAGATTAGGGCCTGAAGCCATCCTGTGGTGTTGCGGCCAGCTCACAAGAAAACGAGTTGAAGAAAGGAGCTCAGGGGCACTGTAATTCACAAACCTGCAGAGTTATAAATGACAACTATCGTCCAAAAATATACTGAAGTAAGGCTGCCAAGAGGACTTGAAAGCGGGGCAGAATTGCAGGAAACCGATTTCAGGAGGTAGACTGGAATTGCATTGAAAGCATAGGAAAAGAGGCAGAACGTCCACAATGATGCAGTTGGCCAAAAAGGGCGTATGCGTTTTTTTCTGAATATATTCAGGAAAAAACGCATACGCCCTTTTTGGCCAACCAAGCAAGCTTGCAAAGGAAATCTGCACTACAATGAAGTCTCACTTCCCCCCGGTCAAAAGGGCCATCTGAAAAAAGTGTAAAATCCAGAAAGGCAAGACAGGCCATGGAGAACTGGGAGCCTTGTTATGCTGATGGGCGGGATGTAAATTGCCAACAGACACTCGGGAGAAGTGTATGGTGTTTCCTGAAACATCTAAAAAACAAAGCAACAGAGCCTAGGGCACTTCCACTTATGGTCCTATAGCTTAGGGAAATTAAAATCAAAAAGATACAGCCACCCCAATGTTTGGGACGCCTCTGTTTACAAGAACCTCGTTTACCGTACAAGTTCAATATCACAGAAAGTGAAAAATGGATAAAGAACTTGTGGTACTTACGTACAATGCAGTATCACTCAGCAGTGAAATCTATGTCATCAGGCCCGTAGCAGCACAATGAGTGGATTCAGGTACGATGATTCTAACTGAAATAAGTCACACAGAAAAAGAAACATCATAAGATATCAGTAATACACGGAATGTAAACTTGGCTACACAGGAACTGAATTACAGAACAGAACAGGGTCTCAAATTTAGAAAACCAACTTATGCTTGTTTAAGGGTAAAGGTGAGTTGGGGTGCTGCATAAAACCAGAGATTGAAATGAGCACAGATAAAGTTCCTTAAGCCAAATATGGAATAGACAAGAGCTACTCCTTGCTCAACGAAATGGCTCAACACCGCATATTAAACGCCTAAGAATGTACCTGACTCGTAAGTATCTTAAAACCTATGGATTGCTATGTCTCCGAAAGAGAATCAAGCATGTGTACAGGGACATAAACGCAGCAGTGATAGGATTGGAGAGGTTCGGTGAGCAAATGAAGACCCTTTGAAGTCATATTGCATGGTACCCATTCCACGGGTTTCAACTACCCAGGTTTAAGGTATTCTTCCTTCAGCTAAAACATGCATGTGGAACCTAGAGTATGATCAACCATGTGATCGGGAGACGTGTTCAAATATGTCTCAGTTTTCGTACCCTGGTACTCGGGTGCAACATTCCAGACGCTTTACTAACACTCTCCCAACTTGGAGAGTCAGTCCCTTTAACCTCCTGTTTGGCCCAGTTTGCAATTTCTGCGGAAGATGAACAGGAATAGCGAGAACCAATGAGAGACTAGCTGGAGGTGTATGGACGGGCAAATTTAACTCTCATTTCCCACCAGGAAGAGGAAATAACCAAAGGCTCAGCGTGCCGTGCCGGAACCAGATTAGGGCCTGAAGCCATCCTGCGGTGTTGCGGCCAGCTCACAAGAAAAGGAGTTGAAGAAAGGAGCTCAGGGGCACTGTAATTCACAAACCTGCAGAGTTATAAATGACAACTATCGTCCAAAAATATACTGAAGTAAGGCTGCCAAGAGGACTTGAAAGCGGGGCAGAATTGCAGGAAACTGATTTCAGGAGGTAGACTGGAATTGCATTGAAAGCATAGGAAAAGAGGCAGAACGTCCACAATGATGCACTTGGCCAAAAAGGGCGTATGCGTTTTTTCCTGAATATATTCAGGAAAAAACGCATACGCCCTTTTTGGCCAACCAAGCAAGCTTGCAAAGGAAATCTGCACTACAATGAAGTCTCACTTCCCCCCGGTCAAAAGGGCCATCTGAAAAAAGTGTAAAATCCAGAAAGGCAGGACAGGCCATGGAGAACTGGGAGCCTTGTTATGCTGATGGGCGGGATGTAAATTGCCAACAGACACTCGGGAGAAGTGTATGGTGTTTCCTGAAACATCTAAAAAACAAAGCAACAGAGCCTAGGGCACTTCCACTTATGGTCCTATAGCTTAGGGAAATTAAAATCAAAAAGATACAGCCACCCCAATGTTTGGGACGCCTCTGTTTACAAGAACCTCGTTTACCGTACAAGTTCAATATCACAGAAAGTGAAAAATGGATAAAGAACTTGTGGTACTTACGTACAATGCAGTATCACTCAGCAGTGAAATCTATGTCATCAGGCCCGTAGCAGCACAATGAGTGGATTCAGGTACGATGATTCTAACTGAAATAAGTCACACAGAAAAAGAAACATCATAAGATATCAGTAATACACGGAATGTAAACTTGGCTACACAGGAACTGAATTACAGAACAGAACAGGGTCTCAAATTTAGAAAACCAACTTATGCTTGTTTAAGGGTAAAGGTGAGTTGGGGTGCTGCATAAAACCAGAGATTGAAATGAGCACAGATAAAGTTCCTTAAGCCAAATATGGAATAGACAAGAGCTACTCCTTGCTCAACGAAATGGCTCAACACCGCATATTAAACGCCTAAGAATGTACCTGACTCGTAAGTATCTTAAAACCTATGGATTGCTATGTCTCCGAAAGAGAATCAAGCATGTGTACAGGGACATAAACGCAGCAGTGATAGGATTGGAGAGGTTCGGTGAGCAAATGAAGACCCTTTGAAGTCATATTGCATGGTACCCATTCCACGGGTTTCAACTACCCAGGTTTAAGGTATTCTTCCTTCAGCTAAAACATGCATGTGGAACCTAGAGTATGATCAACCATGTGATCGGGAGACGTGTTCAAATATGTCTCAGTTTTCGTACCCTGGTACTCGGGTGCAACATTCCAGACGCTTTACTAACACTCTCCCGACTTGGAGAGTCAGTCCCTTTAACCTCCTGTTTGGCCCAGTTTGCAATTTCTGCGGAAGATGAACAGGAATAGCGAGAACCAATGAGAGACTAGCTGGAGGTGTCTGGACGGGCAAATTTAACTCTCATTTCCCACCAGGAAGAGGAAATAACCAAAGGCTCAGCGTGCCGTGCCGGAACCAGATTAGGGCCTGAAGCCATCCTGCGGTGTTGCGGCCAGCTCACAAGAAAGCGAGTTGAAGAAAGGAGCTCAGGGGCACTGTAATTCACAAACCTGCAGAGTTATAAATGACAACTATCGTCCAAAAATATACTGAAGTAAGGCTGCCAAGAGGACTTGAAAGCGGGGCAGAATTGCAGGAAACTGATTTCAGGAGGTAGACTGGAATTGCATTGAAAGCATAGGAAAAGAGGCAGAACGTCCACAATGATGCACTTGGCCAAAAAGGGCGTATGCGTTTTTTCCTGAATATATTCAGGAAAAAACGCATACGCCCTTTTTGGCCAACCAAGCAAGCTTGCAAAGGAAATCTGCACTACAATGAAGTCTCACTTCCCCCCGGTCAAAAGGGCCATCTGAAAAACGTGTAAAATCCAGAAAGGCAGGACAGGCCATGGAGAACTGGGAGCCTTGTTATGCTGATGGGCGGGATGTAAATTGCCAACAGACACTCGGGAGAAGTGTATGGTGTTTCCTGAAACATCTAAAAAACAAAGCAACAGAGCCTAGGGCACTTCCACTTATGGTCCTATAGCTTAGGGAAATTAAAATCAAAAAGATACAGCCACCCCAATGTTTGGGACGCCTCTGTTTACAAGAACCTCGTTTACCGTACAAGTTCAATATCACAGAAAGTGAAAAATGGATAAAGAACTTGTGGTACTTACGTACAATGCAGTATCACTCAGCAGTGAAATCTATGTCATCAGGCCCGTAGCAGCACAATGAGTGGATTCAGGTACGATGATTCTAACTGAAATAAGTCACACAGAAAAAGAAACATCATAAGATATCAGTAATACACGGAATGTAAACTTGGCTACACAGGAACTGAATTACAGAACAGAACAGTGTCTCAAATTTAGAAAACCAACTTATGCTTGTTTAAGGGTAAAGGTGAGTTGGGGTGCTGCATAAAACCAGAGATTGAAATGAGCACAGATAAAGTTCCTTAAGCCAAATATGGAATAGACAAGAGTTACTCCTGGCTCAACGAAATGGACTCAACACCGCATATTAAACGCCTAAAAATGTACCTGACTCTTAAGTATCTTAAAACCTATGGATTGCTATGTCTCCGAAAGAGAATCAAGCATGTGTACAGGGACATAAACGCAGCAGTGATAGGATTGGAGAGGTTCGGTGAGCAAATGAAGACCCTTTGAAGTCATATTGCATGGTACCCATTCCACGGGTTTCAACTACCCAGGTTTTAGGTATTCTTCCTTCAGCTAAAACATGCATGTGGAACCTAGAGTATGATCAACCATGTGATCGGGAGACGTGTTCAAATATGTCTCAGTTTTCGTACCCTGGTACTCGGGTGCAACATTCCAGACGCTTTACTAACACTCTCCCGACTTGGAGAGTCAGTCCCTTTAACCTCCTGTTTGGCCCAGTTTGCAATTTCTGCGGAAGATGAACAGGAATAGCGAGAACCAATGAGAGACTAGCTGGAGGTGTCTGGACGGGCAAATTTAACTCTCATTTCCCAACAGGAAGAGGAAATAACCAAAGGCTCAGCGTGCCATGCCGGAACCAGATTAGGGCCTGAAGCCATCCTGCGGTGTTGCAGCCAGGTCACAAGAAAGCGAGTTGAAGAAAGGAGCTCAGGGGCACTGTAATTCACAAACCTGCAGAGTTATAAATGACAGCTATCGTCCAAAAATATACTGAAGTAAGGCTGCCAAGAGGACTTGAAAGCGGGGCAGAATTGCAGGAAACCGATTTCAAGAGGTAGACTGGAATTGCATTGAAAGCATAGGAAAAGAGGCAGAACGTCCACAATGATGCACTTGGCCAAAAAGGGCGTATGCGTTTTTTCCTGAATATATTCAGGAAAAAACGCATACGCCCTTTTTGGCCAACCAAGCAAGCTTGCAAAGGAAATCTGCACTACAATGAAGTCTCACTTCCCCCCGGTCAAAAGGGCCATCTGAAAAAAGTGTAAAATCCAGAAAGGCAGGACAGGCCATGGAGAACTGGGAGCCTTGTTATGCTGATGGGCGGGATGTAAATTGCCAACAGACACTCGGGAGAAGTGTATGGTGTTTCCTGAAACATCTAAAAAACAAAGCAACAGAGCCTAGGGCACTTCCACTTATGGTCCTATAGCTTAGGGAAATTAAAATCAAAAAGATACAGCCACCCCAATGTTTGGGACGCCTCTGTTTACAAGAACCTCGTTTACCGTACAAGTTCAATATCACAGAAAGTGAAAAATGGATAAAGAACTTGTGGTACTTACGTACAATGCAGTATCACTCAGCAGTGAAATCTATGTCATCAGGCCCGTAGCAGCACAATGAGTGGATTCAGGTACGATGATTCTAACTGAAATAAGTCACACAGAAAAAGAAACATCATAAGATATCAGTAATACACGGAATGTAAACTTGGCTACACAGGAACTGAATTACAGAACAGAACAGGGTCTCAAATTTAGAAAACCAACTTATGCTTGTTTAAGGGTAAAGGTGAGTTGGGGTGCTGCATAAAACCAGAGATTGAAATGAGCACAGATAAAGTTCCTTAAGCCAAATATGGAATAGACAAGAGCTACTCCTTGCTCAACGAAATGGCTCAACACCGCATATTAAACGCCTAAGAATGTACCTGACTCGTAAGTATCTTAAAACCTATGGATTGCTATGTCTCCGAAAGAGAATCAAGCATGTGTACAGGGACATAAACGCAGCAGTGATAGGATTGGAGAGGTTCGGTGAGCAAATGAAGACCCTTTGAAGTCATATTGCATGGTACCCATTCCACGGGTTTCAACTACCCAGGTTTAAGGTATTCTTCCTTCAGCTAAAACATGCATGTGGAACCTAGAGTATGATCAACCATGTGATCGGGAGACGTGTTCAAATATGTCTCAGTTTTCGTACCCTGGTACTCGGGTGCAACATTCCAGACGCTTTACTAACACTCTCCCGACTTGGAGAGTCAGTCCCTTTAACCTCCTGTTTGGCCCAGTTTGCAATTTCTGCGGAAGATGAACAGGAATAGCGAGAACCAATGAGAGACTAGCTGGAGGTGTCTGGACGGGCAAATTTAACTCTCATTTCCCACCAGGAAGAGGAAATAACCAAAGGCTCAGCGTGCCGTGCCGGAACCAGATTAGGGCCTGAAGCCATCCTGCGGTGTTGCGGCCAGCTCATAAGAAAAGGAGTTGAAGAAAGGAGCTCAGGGGCACTGTAATTCACAAACCTGCAGAGTTATAAATGACAACTATCGTCCAAAAATATACTGAAGTAAGGCTGCCAAGAGGACTTGAAAGCGGGGCAGAATTGCAGGAAACTGATTTCAGGAGGTAGACTGGAATTGCATTGAAAGCATAGGAAAAGAGGCAGAACGTCCACAATGATGCACTTGGCCAAAAAGGGCGTATGCGTTTTTTCCTGAATATATTCAGGAAAAAACGCATACGCCCTTTTTGGCCAACCAAGCAAGCTTGCAAAGGAAATCTGCACTACAATGAAGTCTCACTTCCCCCCGGTCAAAAGGGCCATCTGAAAAACGTGTAAAATCCAGAAAGGCAGGACAGGCCATGGAGAACTGGGAGCCTTGTTATGCTGATGGGCGGGATGTAAATTGCCAACAGACACTCGGGAGAAGTGTATGGTGTTTCCTGAAACGTCTAAAAAACAAAGCAACAGAGCCTAGGGCACTTCCACTTATGGTCCTATAGCTTAGGGAAATTAAAATCAAAAAGATACAGCCACCCCAATGTTTGGGACGCCTCTGTTTACAAGAACCTCGTTTACCGTACAAGTTCAATATCACAGAAAGTGAAAAATGGATAAAGAACTTGTGGAACTTACGTACAATGCAGTATCACTCAGCAGTGAAATCTATGTCATCAGGCCCGTAGCAGCACAATGAGTGGATTCAGGTACGATGATTCTAACTGAAATAAGTCACACAGAAAAAGAAACATCATAAGATATCAGTAATACACGGAATGTAAACTTGGCTACACAGGAACTGAATTACAGAACAGAACAGGGTCTCAAATTTAGAAAACCAACTTATGCTTGTTTAAGGGTAAAGGTGAGTTGGGGTGCTGCATAAAACCAGAGATTGAAATGAGCACAGATAAAGTTCCTTAAGCCAAATATGGAATAGACAAGAGCTACTCCTTGCTCAACGAAATGGCTCAACACCGCATATTAAACGCCTAAGAATGTACCTGACTCGTAAGTATCTTAAAACCTATGGATTGCTATGTCTCTGAAAGACAATCAAGCATGTGTACAGGGACATAAACGCAGCAGTGATAGGATTGGAGAGGTTCGGTGAGCAAATGAAGACCCTTTGAAGTCATATTGCATGGTACCCATTCCACGGGTTTCAACTACCCAGGTTTAAGGTATTCTTCCTTCAGCTAAAACATGCATGTGGAACCTAGAGTATGATCAACCATGTGATCGGGAGACGTGTTCAAATATGTCTCAGTTTTCGTACCCTGGTACTCGGGTGCAACATTCCAGACGCTTTACTAACACTCTCCCGACTTGGAGAGTCAGTCCCTTTAACCTCCTGTTTGGCCCAGTTTGCAATTTCTGCGGAAGATGAACAGGAATAGCGAGAACCAATGAGAGACTAGCTGGAGGTGTCTGGACGGGCAAATTTAACTCTCATTTCCCACCAGGAAGAGGAAATAACCAAAGGCTCAGCGTGCCGTGCCGGAACCAGATTAGGGCCTGAAGCCATCCTGCGGTGTTGCGGCCAGCTCATAAGAAAAGGAGTTGAAGAAAGGAGCTCAGGGGCACTGTAATTCACAAACCTGCAGAGTTATAAATGACAACTATCGTCCAAAAATATACTGAAGTAAGGCTGCCAAGAGGACTTGAAAGCGGGGCAGAATTGCAGGAAACTGATTTCAGGAGGTAGACTGGAATTGCATTGAAAGCATAGGAAAAGAGGCAGAACGTCCACAATGATGCACTTGGCCAAAAAGGGCGTATGCGTTTTTTCCTGAATATATTCAGGAAAAAACGCATACGCCCTTTTTGGCCAACCAAGCAAGCTTGCAAAGGAAATCTGCACTACAATGAAGTCTCACTTCCCCCCGGTCAAAAGGGCCATCTGAAAAACGTGTAAAATCCAGAAAGGCAGGACAGGCCATGGAGAACTGGGAGCCTTGTTATGCTGATGGGCGGGATGTAAATTGCCAACAGACACTCGGGAGAAGTGTATGGTGTTTCCTGAAACGTCTAAAAAACAAAGCAACAGAGCCTAGGGCACTTCCACTTATGGTCCTATAGCTTAGGGAAATTAAAATCAAAAAGATACAGCCACCCCAATGTTTGGGACGCCTCTGTTTACAAGAACCTCGTTTACCGTACAAGTTCAATATCACAGAAAGTGAAAAATGGATAAAGAACTTGTGGTACTTACGTACAATGCAGTATCACTCAGCAGTGAAATCTATGTCATCAGGCCCGTAGCAGCACAATGAGTGGATTCAGGTACGATGATTCTAACTGAAATAAGTCACACAGAAAAAGAAACATCATAAGATATCAGTAATACACGGAATGTAAACTTGGCTACACAGGAACTGAATTACAGAACAGAACAGTGTCTCAAATTTAGAAAACCAACTTATGCTTGTTTAAGGGTAAAGGTGAGTTGGGGTGCTGCATAAAACCAGAGATTGAAATGAGCACAGATAAAGTTCCTTAAGCCAAATATGGAATAGACAAGAGTTACTCCTGGCTCAACAAAATGGACTCAACACCGCATATTAAACGCCTAAGAATGTACCTGACTCTTAAGTATCTTAAAACCTATGGATTGCTATGTCTCCGAAAGAGAATCAAGCATGTGTACAGGGACATAAACAAAGCAGTGATAGGATTGGAGAGGTTCGGTGAGCAAATGAAGACCCTTTGAAGTCATATTGCATGGTACCCATTCCACGGGTTTCAACTACCCAGGTTTAAGGTATTCCTCCTTCAGCTAAAACATGCATGTGGAACCTAGAGTATGATCAACCATGTGATCGGGAGACGTGTTCAAATATGTCTCAGTTTTCGTACCCTGGTACTCGGGTGCAACATTCCAGACGCTTTACTAACACTCTCCCGACTTGGAGAGTCAGTCCCTTTAACCTCCTGTTTGGCCCAGTTTGCAATTTCTGCGGAAGATGAACAGGAATAGCGAGAACCAATGAGAGACTAGCTGGGGGTGTCTGGACGGGCAAATTTAACTCTCATTTCCCACCAGGAAGAGGAAATAACCAAAGGCTCAGCGTGCCGTGCCGGAACCAGATTAGGGCCTGAAGCCATCCTACGGTGTTGCGGCCAGCTCACAAGAAAACGAGTTGAAGAAAGGAGCTCAGGGGCACTGTAATTCAGAAACCTGCAGAGTTATAAATGACAACTATCGTCCAAAAATATACTGAAGTAAGGCTGCCAAGAGGACTTGAAAGCGGGGCAGAATTGCAGGAAACCGATTTCAGGAGGTACACTGGAATTGCATTGAAAGCATAGGAAAAGAGGCAGAACGTCCACAATGATGCACTTGGCCAAAAAGGGCGTATGCATTTTTTCCTGAATATATTCAGGAAAAAACGCATACGCCCTTTTTGGCCAACCAAGCAAGCTTGCAAAGGAAATCTGCACTACAATGAAGTCTCACTTCCCCCCGGTCAAAAGGGCCTTCTGAAAAAAGTGTAAAATCCAGAAACGCAGAACAGGCCATGGAGAACTGGGAGCCTTGTTATGCTGATGGGCGGGATGTAAATTGCCAACAGACACTCGGGAGAAGTGTATGGTGTTTCCTGAAACATCTAAAAAACAAAGCAACAGAGCCTAGGGCACTTCCACTTATGGCCCTATAGCTTAGGGAAATTAAAATCAAAACGACACAGCCACCCCAAAGTTTGGGACGCCTCTGTTTACAAGAACCTCGTTTACCGTACAAGTTCAATATCACAGAAAGTGAAAAATGGATAAAGAACTTGTGGTACTTACGTACAATGCAGTATCACTCAGCAGTGAAATCTATGTCATCAGGCCCGTAGCAGCACAATGAGTGGATTCAGGTACGATGATTCTAACTGAAATAAGTCACACAGAAAAAGAAACATCATAAGATATCAGTAATACACGGAATGTAAACTTGGCTACACAGGAACTGAATTACAGAACAGAACAGGGTCTCAAATTTAGAAAACCAACTTATGCTTGTTTAAGGGTAAAGGTGAGTTGGGGTGCTGCATAAAACCAGAGATTGAAATGAGCACAGATAAAGTTCCTTAAGCCAAATATGGAATAGACAAGAGCTACTCCTTGCTCAACGAAATGGCTCAACACCGCATATTAAACGCCTAAGAATGTACCTGACTCGTAAGTATCTTAAAACCTATGGATTGCTATGTCTCTGAAAGACAATCAAGCATGTGTACAGGGACATAAACGCAGCAGTGATAGGATTGGAGAGGTTCGGTGAGCAAATGAAGACCCTTTGAAGTCATATTGCATGGTACCCATTCCACGGGTTTCAACTACCCAGGTTTAAGGTATTCTTCCTTCAGCTAAAACATGCATGTGGAACCTAGAGTATGATCAACCATGTGATCGGGAGACGTGTTCAAATATGTCTCAGTTTTCGTACCCTGGTACTCGGGTGCAACATTCCAGACGCTTTACTAACACTCTCCCGACTTGGAGAGTCAGTCCCTTTAACCTCCTGTTTGGCCCAGTTTGCAATTTCTGCGGAAGATGAACAGGAATAGCGAGAACCAATGAGAGACTAGCTGGAGGTGTCTGGACGGGCAAATTTAACTCTCATTTCCCACCAGGAAGAGGAAATAACCAAAGGCTCAGCGTGCCATGCCGGAACCAGATTAGGGCCTGAAGCCATCCTGCGGTGTTGCGGCCAGCTCATAAGAAAAGGAGTTGAAGAAAGGAGCTCAGGGGCACTGTAATTCACAAACCTGCAGAGTTATAAATGACAACTATCGTCCAAAAATATACTGAAGTAAGGCTGCCAAGAGGACTTGAAAGCGGGGCAGAATTGCAGGAAACTGATTTCAGGAGGTAGACTGGAATTGCATTGAAAGCATAGGAAAAGAGGCAGAACGTCCACAATGATGCACTTGGCCAAAAAGGGCGTATGCGTTTTTTCCTGAATATATTCAGGAAAAAACACATACGCCCTTTTTGGCCAACCAAGCAAGCTTGCAAAGGAAATCTGCACTACAATGAAGTCTCACTTCCCCCCGGTCAAAAGGGCCATCTGAAAAAAGTGTAAAATCCAGAAAGGCAGGACAGGCCATGGAGAACTGGGAGCCTTGTTATGCTGATGGGCGGGATGTAAATTGCCAACAGACACTCGGGAGAAGTGTATGGTGTTTCCTGAAACATCTAAAAAACAAAGCAACAGAGCCTAGGGCACTTCCACATATGGTCCTATAGCTTAGGGAAATTAAAATCAAAAAGATACAGCCACCCCAATGTTTGGGACGCCTCTGTTTACAAGAACCTCGTTTACCGTACAAGTTCAATATCACAGAAAGTGAAAAATGGATAAAGAAATTGTGGTACTTACGTACAATGCAGTATCACTCAGCAGTGAAATCTATGTCATCAGGCCCGTAGCAGCACAATGAGTGGATTCAGGTACGATGATTCTAACTGAAATAAGTCACACAGAAAAAGAAACATCATAAGATATCAGTAATACACGGAATGTAAACTTGGCTACACAGGAACTGAATTACAGAACAGAACAGTGTCTCAAATTTAGAAAACCAACTTATGCTTGTTTAAGGGTAAAGGTGAGTTGGGGTGCTGCATAAAACCAGAGATTGAAATGAGCACAGATAAAGTTCCTTAAGCCAAATATGGAATAGACAAGAGTTACTCCTGGCTCCACGAAATGGACTCAACACCGCATATTAAACGCCTAAGAATGTACCTGACTCTTAAGTATCTTAAAACCTATGGATTGCTATGTCTCCGAAAGAGAATCAAGCATGTGTACAGGGACATAAACGCAGCAGTGATAGGATTGGAGAGGTTCGGTGAGCAAATGAAGACCCTTTGAAGTCATATTGCATGGTACCCATTCCACGGGTTTCAACTACCCAGGTTTAAGGTATTCTTCCTTCAGCTAAAACATGCATGTGGAACCTAGAGTATGATCAACCATGTGATCGGGAGACGTGTTCAAATATGTCTCAGTTTTCGTACCCTGGTACTCGGGTGCAACATTCCAGATGCTTTACTAACACTCTCCCGACTTGGAGAGTCAGTCCCTTTAACCTCCTGTTTGGCCCAGTTTGCAATTTCTGCGGAAGATGAACAGGAATAGCGAGAACCAATGAGAGACTAGCTGGAGGTGTCTGGACGGGCAAATTTAACTCTCATTT
The DNA here is from genome assembly GCF_963455315.2 of Globicephala melas. Taxonomy (NCBI): domain Eukaryota; kingdom Metazoa; phylum Chordata; class Mammalia; order Artiodactyla; family Delphinidae; genus Globicephala; species Globicephala melas. The sequence goes on along the minus strand of NW_027207516.1, from coordinate 141,719 downwards.
CCCACCAGGAAGAGGAAATAACCAAAGGCTCAGCGTGCCATGCCGGAACCAGATTAGGGCCTGAAGCCATCCTGCGGTGTTGCAGCCAGGTCACAAGAAAGCGAGTTGAAGAAAGGAGCTCAGGGGCACTGTAATTCACAAACCTGCAGAGTTATAAATGACAGCTATCGTCCAAAAATATACTGAAGTAAGGCTGCCAAGAGGACTTGAAAGCGGGGCAGAATTGCAGGAAACCGATTTCAAGAGGTAGACTGGAATTGCATTGAAAGCATAGGAAAAGAGGCAGAACGTCCACAATGATGCACTTGGCCAAAAAGGGCGTATGCGTTTTTTCCTGAATATATTCAGGAAAAAACGCATACGCCCTTTTTGGCCAACCAAGCAAGCTTGCAAAGGAAATCTGCACTACAATGAAGTCTCACTTCCCCCCGGTCAAAAGGGCCATCTGAAAAAAGTGTAAATTCCAGAAAGGCAGGACAGGCCATGGAGAACTGGGAGCCTTGTTATGCTGATGGGCGGGATGTAAATTGCCAACAGACACTCGGGAGAAGTGTATGGTGTTTCCTGAAACATCTAAAAAACAAAGCAACAGAGCCTAGGGCACTTCCACTTATGGTCCTATAGCTTAGGGAAATTAAAATCAAAAAGATACAGCCACCCCAATGTTTGGGACGCCTCTGTTTACAAGAACCTCGTTTACCGTACAAGTTCAATATCACAGAAAGTGAAAAATGGATAAAGAACTTGTGGTACTTACGTACAATGCAGTATCACTCAGCAGTGAAATCTATGTCATCAGGCCCGTAGCAGCACAATGAGTGGATTCAGGTACGATGATTCTAACTGAAATAAGTCACACAGAAAAAGAAACATCATAAGATATCACTAATACACGGAATGTAAACTTGGCTACACAGGAACTGAATTACAGAACAGAACAGGGTCTCAAATTTAGAAAACCAACTTATGCTTGTTTAAGGGTAAAGGTGAGTTGGGGTGCTGCATAAAACCAGAGATTGAAATGAGCACAGATAAAGTTCCTTAAGCCAAATATGGAATAGACAAGAGCTACTCCTTGCTCAACGAAATGGGCTCAACACCGCATATTAAACGCCTAAGAATGTACCTGACTCTTAAGTATCTTAAAACCTATGGATTGCTATGTCTCCGAAAGAGAATCAAGCATGTGTACAGGGACATAAACAAAGCAGTGATAGGATTGGAGAGGTTCGGTGAGCAAATGAAGACCCTTTGAAGTCATATTGCATGGTACCCATTCCACGGGTTTCAACTACCCAGGTTTAAGGTATTCCTCCTTCAGCTAAAACATGCATGTGGAACCTAGAGTATGATCAACCATGTGATCGGGAGACGTGTTCAAATATGTCTCAGTTTTCGTACCCTGGTACTCGGGTGCAACATTCCAGACGCTTTACTAACACTCTCCCGACTTGGAGAGTCAGTCCCTTTAACCTCCTGTTTGGCCCAGTTTGCAATTTCTGCGGAAGATGAACAGGAATAGCGAGAACCAATGAGAGACTAGCGGGAGGTGTCTGGACGGGCAAATTTAACTCTCATTTCCCACCAGGAAGAGGAAATAACCAAAGGCTCAGCGTGCCGTGCCGGAACCAGATTAGGGCCTGAAGCCATCCTGCGGTGTGCGGCCAGCTCACAAGAAAACGAGTTGAAGAAAGGAGCTCAGGGGCACTGTAATTCACAAACCTGCAGAGTTATAAATGACAACTATCGTCCAAAAATATACTGAAGTAAGGGTGCCAAGAGGACTTGAAAGCGGGGCAGAATTGCAGGAAACCGATTTCAGGAGGTAGACTGGAATTGCATTGAAAGCATAGGAAAAGAGGCAGAACGTCCACAATGATGCACTTGGCCAAAAAGGGCGTATGCGTTTTTTCCTGAATATATTCAGGAAAAAACGCATACGCCCTTTTTGGCCAACCAAGCAAACTTGCAAAGGAAATCTGCACTACAATGAAGTCTCACTTCCCCCCGGTCTAAAGGGCCATCTGAAAAAAGTGTAAAATCCAGAAAGGCAGGACAGGCCATGGAGAACTGGGAGCCTTGTTATGCTGATGGGTGGGATGTAAATTGCCAACAGACACTCGGGAGAAGTGTATGGTGTTTCCTGAAACATCTAAAAAAGAAAGCAACAGAGCCTAGGGCACTTCCACTTATGGTCCTATAGCTTAGGGAAATTAAAATCAAAAAGACACAGCCACCCCAAAGTTTGGGACGCCTCTGTTTACAAGAACCTCGTTTACCGTACAAGTTCAACATCACAGAAAGTGAAAAATGGATAAAGAACTTGTGGTACTTACGTACAATGCAGTATCACTCAGCAATGAAATCTATGTCATCAGGCCCGTAGCAGCATAATGAGTGGATTCAGGTACAATGATTCTAACTGAAATAAGTCACACAGAAAAAGAAACATCATAAGATATCACTAATACACGGAATGTAAACTGGGCTACACAGGAACTGAATTACAGAACAGAACAGGGTCTCAAATTTAGAAAACCAACTTATGCTTGCTTAAGGGGAAAGGTGAGTTGGGGTGCTGCATAAAACCAGAGATTGAAATGAGCACAGATAAAGTTCCTTAAGCCAAATATGGAATAGACAAGAGCTACTCCTTGCTCAATGAAATGGACTCAACACCCCATATTAAACGCCTAAGAATGTACCTTACTAGTAAGTATCTTAAAACCTATGGATTGCTATGTCTCCAAAAGAGAATCAAGCGTGTGTACAGGGGCATAAACGCAGCAGTGATAGGATTGGAGAGGTTCGGTGAGCAAATGAAGACCCTTTGAAGTCATATTGCATGGTACCCATTCCACGGGTTTCAACTACCCACGTTTAAGGTATTCTTCCTTCAGCTAAAACATGCATGTGGAACCCAGAGTATGATCAACCGTGTGAACGGGAGACGTGTTCAAATATGTCTCAGTTTTCCTCCCCTGGTACTCGGGTGCAACATTCCAGACGCTTTACTAACACTCTCCCCACTTGGATAGTCAGCCTTTAACCTCCTGTTTAGCCCAGTTTGCAATTTCTGTGGAAGATGATCAGGAAGAGCGAGAACCAATGAGAGACTAGCTGGAGGTGTCTGGACGGGCAAATTTAACTCTCATTTCCCACCAGGAAGAGGAACTAACCAAAGGCTCAGCGTGCCGTGCCGGAACCAGATTAGGGCCTGAAGCCATCCTGCGGTGTTGCGGCCAGCTCAAAAGAAAGCGAGTTGAAGAAAGGAGCTCAGGGGCACTGTAATTCACAAACCTGCAGAGTTATAAATGACAGCTATCGTCCAAAAATATACTGAAGTAAGGCTGCCAAGAGGACTTGAAAGTGGGGCAGAATTGCAGGAAACCGATTTCAGGAGGTTGACTGGAATTGCATTGAAAGCATAGGAAAAGAGGCAAAACGTCCACAATGATGCACTTGGCCAAAAAGGGCGTATGCGTTTTTTCCTGAATATATTCAGGAAAAAACGCATACGCCCTTTTTGGCCAACCAAGCGAGCTTGCAAAGGAAATCTGCACTACAATGAAGTCTCACTTCCCCCCGGTCAAAAGGGCCATCTGAAAAAAGTGTAAAATCCAGAAAGGCAGGACAGGCCATGGAGAACTGGGAGCCTTGTTATGCTGATGGGCGGGATGTAAATTGCCAACAGACACTCGGGAGAAGTGTATGGTGTTTCCTGAAACATCTAAAAAACAAAGCAACAGAGCCTAGGGCACTTCCACTTATGGTCCTATAGCTTAGGGAAATTAAAATCAAAAAGACACAGCCACCCCAAAGTTTGGGACGCCTCTGTTTACAAGAACCTCGTTTTCCGTACAAGTTCAATATCACAGAAAGAGGAAAATGGATAAAGAACTTGTGGTACTTATGTACAATGCAGTATCACTCAGCAATGAAATCTATGTCATCAGGCCCGTAGCAGCACAATGAGTGGATTCAGGTACGATGATTCTAACTGAAATAAGTCACACAGAAAAAGAAACATCATAAGATATCAGTAATACACGGAATGTAAACTTGGCTACACAGGAACTGAATTCCAAAACACAACAGGGTCTCAAATTTAGAAAACCAACTTATGCTTGCTTAAGGGGAAAGGTGAGTTGGGGTGCTGCATAAAACCAGAGATTGAAATGAGCACAGATAAAGTTCCTTAAGCCAAATATGGAATAGATAAGAGCTACTCCTTGCTCAAAGAAATGGACTCAACACCCCATATTAAACGCCTAAGAATGTACCTGACTAGTAAGTATCTTAAAACCTATGGATTGCTATGTCTCCGAAAGAGAATCAAGCATGTGTACAGGGGCATAAACGCAGCAGTGATAGGATTGGAGAGGTTCGGTGAGCAAATGAAGACCCTTTGAAGTCATATTGCATGGTACCCATTACACGGTTCTCAACTCTCCAGGTTTAAGGTATTCTTCCTTCAGCTAAAACATGCATGTGGAACCCAGAGTATGATCAACCGTGTGAACGGGAGACCTGTTCAAATATGTCTCAGTTTTCCTCCCCTGGTACTCGGGTGCAACATTCCAGACGCTTTACTAACACTCTCCCCACTTGGAGAGTCAGCGCCTTTAACCTCCTGTTTGGCCCAGTTTGCAATTTCTGCGGAAGATGAACAGGAATAGGGAGAACCAATGAGAGACTAGCTGGAGGTGTCTGGACGGGCAAATTTAACTCTCATTTCCCACCCGGAAGAGGAACTAACCAAAGGCTCAGCATGCCGTGCCGGAACCAGATTAGGGCCTGAAGCCATCCTGCGGTGTTGCGGCCAGCTCAAAAGAAAACGAGTTGAAGAAAGGAGCTCAGGGGCACTGTAATTCACAAACCTGCAGAGTTATAAATGACAGCTATCGTCCAAAAATATACTGAAGTAAGGCTGCCAAGAGGACTTGAAAGCGGGGCAGAATTGCAGGAAACTGATTTCAGGAGGTAGACTGGAATTGCATTGAAAGCATAGGAAAAGAGGCAGAACGTCCACAATGATGCACTTGGCCAAAAAGGGCGTATGCGTTTTTTCCTGAATATATTCAGGAAAAAACGCATACGCCCTTTTTGGCCAAACAAGCAAACTTGCATAGGAAATCTGCACTACAATGAAGTCTCACTTCCCCCCGGTCAAAAGGGCCATCTGAAAAAAGTGTAAAATCCAGAAAGGCAGGACAGGCCATGGAGAACTGGGAGCCTTGTTATGCTGATGGGCGGAATGTAAATTGCCAACAGACACTCAGGAGAAGTGTATGGTGTTTCCTGAAACATCTAAAAAACAAAGCAACAGAGCCTAGGGCACTTCCACTTATGGTCCTATAGCTTAGGGAAATTAAAATCAAAAAGACACAGCCACCCCAAAGTTTGGGACGCCTCTGTTTACAAGAACCTCGTTTACCGTACAAGTTCAACATCGCAGAAAGTGAAAAATGGATAAAGAAGTTGTGGTATTTACTTACAAAGCAATATCACTCAGCAATGAAATCTATGTCATCAGGCCCTTAGCAGCACAATGAGTGGATTCAGGTATGATGATTCTAACTGAAATAAGTCACACAGAAAAAGAAACATCATAAGATATCAGTAATACACGGAATGTAAACTTGGCTACACAGGAACTGAATTCCAAAACACAACAGGGTCTCAAATTTAGAAAACCAACTTATGCTTGCTTAAGGGGAAAGGTGAGTTGGGGTGCTGCATAAAACCAGAGATTGAAATGAGCACAGATAAAGTTCCTTAAGCCAAATATGGAATAGACAAGAGCTACTCCTTGCTCAACGAAATGGACTCAACACCCCATATTAAATGCCTAAGAATGTACCTGACTAGTAAGTATCTTAAAACCTATGGATTGCTATGTCTCCATAAGAGAATCAAGCGTGTGTACAGGGGCATAAACGCAGCAGTGATAGGATTGGAGAGGTTCGGTGAGCAAATGAAGACCCTTTGAAGTCATATTGCATGGTACCCATTACACGGGTCTCAACTCTCCAGGTTTAAGGTATTCTTCCTTCAGCTAAAATATGCATGTGGAACCCAGAGTATGATCAACAGTGTGAACGGGAGACGTGTTCAAATATGTCTCAGTTTTCCTCCCCTGGTACTCGGGTGCAACATTCCAGACGCTTTACTAACACTCTCCCCACTTGGAGAGTCAGCGCCTTTAACCTCCTGTTTGGCCCAGTTTGCAATTTCTGCGGAAGATGAACAGGAATAGGGAGAACCAATGAGAGACTAGCTGGAGGTGTCTGGACGGGCAAATTTAACTCTCATTTCCCACCAGGAAGAGGAAATAACCAAAGGCTCAGCGTGCCATGCCGGAACAAGATTAGGGCCTGAAGCCAACCTGCGGTGTTGCGGCCAGCTCACAAGAAAGCGAGTTGAAGAAAGGAGCTCAGGGGCACTGTAATTCACAAACCTGCAGAGTTATAAATGACAGCTATCATCCAAAAATATACTGAAGTAAGGCTGCCAAGAGGACTTGAAAGCGGGGCAGAATTGCAGGAAACCGATTTCAGGAGGTAGACTGGAATTGCATTGAAAGCATAGGAAAAGAGGCAGAACGTCCACAATGATGCACTTGGCCAAAAAGGGCGTATGCGTTTTTTCCTGAATATATTCAGGAAAAAACGCATACGCCCTTTTTGGCCAACCAAGCAAACTTGCAAAGGAAATCTGCACTACAATGAAGTCTCACTTCCCCCCGGTCAAAAGGGCCATCTGAAAAAAGTGTAAAATCCAGAAAGGCAGGACAGGCCATGGAGAACTGGGAGACTTGTTATGCTGATGGGCGGGATGTAAATTGCCAACAGACACTCGGAGAAGTGTATGGTGTTTCCTGAAACATCTAAAAAACAAAGCAACAGAGCCTAGGGCACTTCCACTTATGGCCCTATAGCTTAGGGAAATTAAAATCAAAACGACACAGCCACCCCAAAGTTTGGGACGCCTCTGTTTACAAGAACCTCGTTTACCATACAAGTTCAATATCACAGAAAGTGAAAAATGGATAAAGAACTTGTGGTACTTACGTACAATGCAGTATCACTCAGCAGTGAAATCTATGTCATCAGGCCCGTAGCAGCACAATGAGTGGATTCAGGTACGATGATTCTAACTGAAATAAGTCACACAGAAAAAGAAACATCATAAGATATCAGTAATACACGGAATGTAAACTTGGCTACACAGGAACTGAATTACAGAACAGAACAGGGACTCAAATTTAGAAAACCAACTTATGCTTGCTTAAGGGGAAAGGTGAGTTGGGATGCTGCATAAAAGCAGAGATTGAAATGAGCACAGATAAAGTTCCTTAAGCCAAATATGGAATAGACAAGAGTTACTCCTTGCTCAACGAAATGGATTCAACACCGCATATTAAACGCCTAAGAATGTACCTGACTCTTAAGTATCTTAAAACCTATGGATTGCTATGTCTCCGAAAGAGAATCAAGCATGTGTACAGGGACATAAACGCAGCAGTGATAGGATTGGAGAGGTTCGGTGAGCAAATGAAGACCCTTTGAAGTCATACTGCATGGTACCCATTCCACGGGTTTCAACTACCCAGGTTTAAGGTATTCTTCCTTCAGCTAAAACATGCATGTGGAACCTAGAGTATGATCAACCATGTGATCGGGAGACGTGTTCAAATATGTCTCAGTTTTCGTACCCTGGTACTCGGGTGCAACATTCCAGACGCTTTACTAACACTCTCCCGACTTGGAGAGTCAGTCCCTTTAACCTCCTGTTTGGCCCAGTTTGCAATTTCTGCGGAAGATGAACAGGAATAGCGAGAACCAATGAGAGACTAGCTGGAGGTGTCTGGACGGGCAAATTTAACTCTCATTTCCCACCAGGAAGAGGAAATAACCAAAGGCTCAGCGTGCCGTGCCGGAACCAGATTAGGGCCTGAAGCCATCCTGCGGTGTTGCGGCCAGCTCACAAGAAAACGAGTTGAAGAAAGGAGCTCAGGGGCACTGTAATTCACAAACCTGCAGAGTTATAAATGACAACTATCGTCCAAAAATATACTGAAGTAAGGGTGCCAAGAGGACTTGAAAGCGGGGCAGAATTGCAGGAAACCGATTTCAGGAGGTAGACTGGAATTGCATTGAAAGCATAGGAAAAGAGGCAGAACGTCCACAATGATGCACTTGGCCAAAAAGGGCGTATGCGTTTTTTCCTGAATATATTCAGGAAAAAACGCATACGCCCTTTTTGGCCAACCAAGCAAACTTGCAAAGGAAATCTGCACTACAATGAAGTCTCACTTCCCCCCGGTCTAAAGGGCCATCTGAAAAAAGTGTAAAATCCAGAAAGGCAGGACAGGCCATGGAGAACTGGGAGCCTTGTTATGCTGATGGGTGGGATGTAAATTGCCAACAGACACTCGGGAGAAGTGTATGGTGTTTCCTGAAACATCTAAAAAACAAAGCAACAGAGCCTAGGGCACTTCCACTTATGGTCCTATAGCTTAGGGAAATTAAAATCAAAAAGACACAGCCACCCCAAAGTTTGGGACGCCTCTGTTTACAAGAACCTCGTTTACCGTACAAGTTCAACATCACAGAAAGTGAAAAATGGATAAAGAACTTGTGGTACTTACGTACAATGCAGTATCACTCAGCAATGAAATCTATGTCATCAGGCCCGTAGCAGCATAATGAGTGGATTCAGGTACAATGATTCTAACTGAAATAAGTCACACAGAAAAAGAAACATCATAAGATATCACTAATACACGGAATGTAAACTGGGCTACACAGGAACTGAATTACAGAACAGAACAGGGTCTCAAATTTAGAAAACCAACTTATGCTTGCTTAAGGGGAAAGGTGAGTTGGGGTGCTGCATAAAACCAGAGATTGAAATGAGCACAGATAAAGTTCCTTAAGCCAAATATGGAATAGACAAGAGCTACTCCTTGCTCAATGAAATGGACTCAACACCCCATATTAAACGCCTAAGAATGTACCTTACTAGTAAGTATCTTAAAACCTATGGATTGCTATGTCTCCAAAAGAGAATCAAGCGTGTGTACAGGGGCATAAACGCAGCAGTGATAGGATTGGAGAGGTTCGGTGAGCAAATGAAGACCCTTTGAAGTCATATTGCATGGTACCCATTCCACGGGTTTCAACTACCCACGTTTAAGGTATTCTTCCTTCAGCTAAAACATGCATGTGGAACCCAGAGTATGATCAACCGTGTGAACGGGAGACGTGTTCAAATATGTCTCAGTTTTCCTCCCCTGGTACTCGGGTGCAACATTCCAGACGCTTTACTAACACTCTCCCCACTTGGATAGTCAGCCTTTAACCTCCTGTTTAGCCCAGTTTGCAATTTCTGTGGAAGATGATCAGGAAGAGCGAGAACCAATGAGAGACTAGCTGGAGGTGTCTGGACGGGCAAATTTAACTCTCATTTCCCACCAGGAAGAGGAACTAACCAAAGGCTCAGCGTGCCGTGCCGGAACCAGATTAGGGCCTGAAGCCATCCTGCGGTGTTGCGGCCAGCTCAAAAGAAAGCGAGTTGAAGAAAGGAGCTCAGGGGCACTGTAATTCACAAACCTGCAGAGTTATAAATGACAGCTATCGTCCAAAAATATACTGAAGTAAGGCTGCCAAGAGGACTTGAAAGTGGGGCAGAATTGCAGGAAACCGATTTCAGGAGGTTGACTGGAATTGCATTGAAAGCATAGGAAAAGAGGCAAAACGTCCACAATGATGCACTTGGCCAAAAAGGGCGTATGCGTTTTTTCCTGAATATATTCAGGAAAAAACGCATACGCCCTTTTTGGCCAACCAAGCGAGCTTGCAAAGGAAATCTGCACTACAATGAAGTCTCACTTCCCCCCGGTCAAAAGGGCCATCTGAAAAAAGTGTAAAATCCAGAAAGGCAGGACAGGCCATGGAGAACTGGGAGCCTTGTTATGCTGATGGGCGGGATGTAAATTGCCAACAGACACTCGGGAGAAGTGTATGGTGTTTCCTGAAACATCTAAAAAACAAAGCAACAGAGCCTAGGGCACTTCCACTTATGGTCCTATAGCTTAGGGAAATTAAAATCAAAAAGACACAGCCACCCCAAAGTTTGGGACGCCTCTGTTTACAAGAACCTCGTTTTCCGTACAAGTTCAATATCACAGAAAGAGGAAAATGGATAAAGAACTTGTGGTACTTATGTACAATGCAGTATCACTCAGCAATGAAATCTATGTCATCAGGCCCGTAGCAGCACAATGAGTGGATTCAGGTACGATGATTCTAACTGAAATAAGTCACACAGAAAAAGAAACATCATAAGATATCAGTAATACACGGAATGTAAACTTGGCTACACAGGAACTGAATTCCAAAACACAACAGGGTCTCAAATTTAGAAAACCAACTTATGCTTGCTTAAGGGGAAAGGTGAGTTGGGGTGCTGCATAAAACCAGAGATTGAAATGAGCACAGATAAAGTTCCTTAAGCCAAATATGGAATAGATAAGAGCTACTCCTTGCTCAAAGAAATGGACTCAACACCCCATATTAAACGCCTAAGAATGTACCTGACTAGTAAGTATCTTAAAACCTATGGATTGCTATGTCTCCGAAAGAGAATCAAGCATGTGTACAGGGGCATAAACGCAGCAGTGATAGGATTGGAGAGGTTCGGTGAGCAAATGAAGACCCTTTGAAGTCATATTGCATGGTACCCATTACACGGTTCTCAACTCTCCAGGTTTAAGGTATTCTTCCTTCAGCTAAAACATGCATGTGGAACCCAGAGTATGATCAACCGTGTGAACGGGAGACCTGTTCAAATATGTCTCAGTTTTCCTCCCCTGGTACTCGGGTGCAACATTCCAGACGCTTTACTAACACTCTCCCCACTTGGAGAGTCAGCGCCTTTAACCTCCTGTTTGGCCCAGTTTGCAATTTCTGCGGAAGATGAACAGGAATAGGGAGAACCAATGAGAGACTAGCTGGAGGTGTCTGGACGGGCAAATTTAACTCTCATTTCCCACCAGGAAGAGGAACTAACCAAAGGCTCAGCATGCCGTGCCGGAACCAGATTAGGGCCTGAAGCCATCCTGCGGTGTTGCGGCCAGCTCAAAAGAAAACGAGTTGAAGAAAGGAGCTCAGGGGCACTGTAATTCACAAACCTGCAGAGTTATAAATGACAGCTATCGTCCAAAAATATACTGAAGTAAGGCTGCCAAGAGGACTTGAAAGCGGGGCAGAATTGCAGGAAACCGATTTCAGGAGGTAGACTGGAATTGCATTGAAAGCATAGGAAAAGAGGCAGAACGTCCACAATGATGCACTTGGCCAAAAAGGGCGTATGCGTTTTTTCCTGAATATATTCAGGAAAAAACGCATACGCCCTTTTTGGCCAAACAAGCAAACTTGCATAGGAAATCTGCACTACAATGAAGTCTCACTTCCCCCCGGTCAAAAGGGCCATCTGAAAAAAGTGTAAAATCCAGAAAGGCAGGACAGGCCATGGAGAACTGGGAGCCTTGTTATGCTGATGGGCGGAATGTAAATTGCCAACAGACACTCAGGAGAAGTGTATGGTGTTTCCTGAAACATCTAAAAAACAAAGCAACAGAGCCTAGGGCACTTCCACTTATGGTCCTATAGCTTAGGGAAATTAAAATCAAAAAGACACAGCCACCCCAAAGTTTGGGACGCCTCTGTTTACAAGAACCTCGTTTACCGTACAAGTTCAACATCGCAGAAAGTGAAAAATGGATAAAGAAGTTGTGGTATTTACTTACAAAGCAATATCACTCAGCAATGAAATCTATGTCATCAGGCCCTTAGCAGCACAATGAGTGGATTCAGGTATGATGATTCTAACTGAAATAAGTCACACAGAAAAAGAAACATCATAAGATATCAGTAATACACGGAATGTAAACTTGGCTACACAGGAACTGAATTCCAAAACACAACAGGGTCTCAAATTTAGAAAACCAACTTATGCTTGCTTAAGGGGAAAGGTGAGTTGGGGTGCTGCATAAAACCAGAGATTGAAATGAGCACAGATAAAGTTCCTTAAGCCAAATATGGAATAGACAAGAGCTACTCCTTGCTCAACGAAATGGACTCAACACCCCATATTAAATGCCTAAGAATGTACCTGACTAGTAAGTATCTTAAAACCTATGGATTGCTATGTCTCCATAAGAGAATCAAGCGTGTGTACAGGGGCATAAACGCAGCAGTGATAGGATTGGAGAGGTTCGGTGAGCAAATGAAGACCCTTTGAAGTCATATTGCATGGTACCCATTACACGGGTCTCAACTCTCCAGGTTTAAGGTATTCTTCCTTCAGCTAAAATATGCATGTGGAACCCAGAGTATGATCAACAGTGTGAACGGGAGACGTGTTCAAATATGTCTCAGTTTTCCTCCCCTGGTACTCGGGTGCAACATTCCAGACGCTTTACTAACACTCTCCCCACTTGGAGAGTCAGCGCCTTTAACCTCCTGTTTGGCCCAGTTTGCAATTTCTGCGGAAGATGAACAGGAATAGGGAGAACCAATGAGAGACTAGCTGGAGGTGTCTGGACGGGCAAATTTAACTCTCATTTCCCACCAGGAAGAGGAAATAACCAAAGGCTCAGCGTGCCATGCCGGAACAAGATTAGGGCCTGAAGCCAACCTGCGGTGTTGCGGCCAGCTCACAAGAAAGCGAGTTGAAGAAAGGAGCTCAGGGGCACTGTAATTCACAAACCTGCAGAGTTATAAATGACAGCTATCATCCAAAAATATACTGAAGTAAGGCTGCCAAGAGGACTTGAAAGCGGGGCAGAATTGCAGGAAACCGATTTCAGGAGGTAGACTGGAATTGCATTGAAAGCATAGGAAAAGAGGCAGAACGTCCACAATGATGCACTTGGCCAAAAAGGGCGTATGCGTTTTTTCCTGAATATATTCAGGAAAAAACGCATACGCCCTTTTTGGCCAACCAAGCAAACTTGCAAAGGAAATCTGCACTACAATGAAGTCTCACTTCCCCCCGGTCAAAAGGGCCATCTGAAAAAAGTGTAAAATCCAGAAAGGCAGGACAGGCCATGGAGAACTGGGAGACTTGTTATGCTGATGGGCGGGATGTAAATTGCCAACAGACACTCGGAGAAGTGTATGGTGTTTCCTGAAACATCTAAAAAACAAAGCAACAGAGCCTAGGGCACTTCCACTTATGGCCCTATAGCTTAGGGAAATTAAAATCAAAACGACACAGCCACCCCAAAGTTTGGGACGCCTCTGTTTACAAGAACCTCGTTTACCATACAAGTTCAATATCACAGAAAGTGAAAAATGGATAAAGAACTTGTGGTACTTACGTACAATGCAGTATCACTCAGCAGTGAAATCTATGTCATCAGGCCCGTAGCAGCACAATGAGTGGATTCAGGTACGATGATTCTAACTGAAATAAGTCACACAGAAAAAGAAACATCATAAGATATCAGTAATACACGGAATGTAAACTTGGCTACACAGGAACTGAATTACAGAACAGAACAGGGACTCAAATTTAGAAAACCAACTTATGCTTGCTTAAGGGGAAAGGTGAGTTGGGATGCTGCATAAAAGCAGAGATTGAAATGAGCACAGATAAAGTTCCTTAAGCCAAATATGGAATAGACAAGAGTTACTCCTTGCTCAACGAAATGGATTCAACACCGCATATTAAACGCCTAAGAATGTACCTGACTCTTAAGTATCTTAAAACCTATGGATTGCTATGTCTCCGAAAGAGAATCAAGCATGTGTACAGGGACATAAACGCAGCAGTGATAGGATTGGAGAGGTTCGGTGAGCAAATGAAGACCCTTTGAAGTCATACTGCATGGTACCCATTCCACGGGTTTCAACTACCCAGGTTTAAGGTATTCTTCCTTCAGCTAAAACATGCATGTGGAACCTAGAGTATGATCAACCATGTGATCGGGAGACGTGTTCAAATATGTCTCAGTTTTCGTACCCTGGTACTCGGGTGCAACATTCCAGACGCTTTACTAACACTCTCCCGACTTGGAGAGTCAGTCCCTTTAACCTCCTGTTTGGCCCAGTTTGCAATTTCTGCGGAAGATGAACAGGAATAGCGAGAACCAATGAGAGACTAGCTGGAGGTGTCTGGACGGGCAAATTTAACTCTCATTTCCCACCAGGAAGAGGAAATAACCAAAGGCTCAGCGTGCCGTGCCGGAACCAGATTAGGGCCTGAAGCCATCCTGCGGTGTTGCGGCCAGCTCACAAGAAAACGAGTTGAAGAAAGGAGCTCAGGGGCACTGTAATTCACAAACCTGCAGAGTTATAAATGACAACTATCGTCCAAAAATATACTGAAGTAAGGCTACCAAGAGGACTTGAAAGCGGAGCAGAATTGCAGGAAACCGATTTCAGGAGGTAGACTGGAATTGCATTGAAAGCATAGGAAAAGAGGCAAAACGTCCACAATGATGCACTTGGCCAAAAAGGGCGTATGCGTTTTTTCCTGAATATATTCAGGAAAAAACGCATACGCCCTTTTTGGCCAACCAAGCAAGCTTGCAAAGGAAATCTGCACTACAATGAAGTCTCACTTCCCCCCGGTCAAAAGGGTCATCTGAAAAAAGTGTAAAATCCAGAAAGGCAGGACAGGCCATGGAGAACTGGGAGCCTTGTTATGCTGATGGGCCGGATGTAAATTGCCAACAGACACTCGGGAGAAGTGTATGGTGTTTCCTGAAACATCTAAAAAACAAAGCAACAGAGCCTAGGGCACTTCCACTTATGGTCCTATAGCTTAGGGAAATTAAAATCAAAAAGATACAGCCACCCCAATGTTTGGGACGCCTCTGTTTACAAGAACCTCATTTACCGTAAAAGTTCAATATCACAGAAAGTGAAAAATGGATAAAGAACTTGTGGTACTTACGTACAATGCAGTATCACTCAGCAGTGAAATCTATGTCATCAGGCCCGTAGCAGCATAATGAGTGGATTCAGGTACGATGATTCTAACTGAAATAAGTCACACAGAAAAAGAAACATCATAAGATATCACTAATACACGGAATGTAAACTTGGCTACACAGGAACTGAATTCCAATACAGAACAGGGTCTCACATTTAGAAAACCAACTTATGCTTGCTTAAGGGGAAAGGTGAGTTGGGGTGCTGCATAAAACCAGAGATTGAAATGAGCACAGATAAAGTTCCTTAAGCCAAATATGGAATAGACAAGAGCTACTCCTTGCTCAACGAAATGGACTCAACACCCCATATTAAACGCTTAAGAATGTACCTGACTAGTAAGTATCTTAAGACCTATGGATTGCTATGTCTCCATAAGAGAATCAAGCGTGTGTCCAGGGGCATAAACGCAGCAGTGATAGGATTGGAGAGGTTCGGTGAGCAAATGAAGACCCTTTGAAGTCATATTGCATGGTACCCATTCCACGGGTCTCAACTCTCCAGGTTTAAGGTATTCTTCCTTCAGCTGAAACTTGCATGTGGAACCCAGAGTATGATCAACCATGTGAACGGGAGAAGTGTTCAAATATGTCTCAGTTTTCCTCCCATGGTACTCGGGTGCAACATTCCAGATGCTTTACTAACACTCTCCCCACTTGGAGAGTCAGCGCCTTTAACCTCCTGTTTGGTCCAATTTGCAATTTCTGCGGAAGATGAACAGGAATAGGGAGAACCAATGAGAGATTGGCTGGAGGTGTCTGGACGGGCAAATTTAACTCTCATTTCCCACCAGGAAGAGGAAATAACCAAAGGCTCAGCGTGCCGTGCCGGAACCAGATTAGGGCCTGAAGCCATCCTGCGGTGTTGCGGCCAGCTCACAAGAAAGCGAGTTGAAGAAAGGAGCTCAGGGGCACTGTAATTCACAAACCTGCAGAGTTATAAATGACAGCTATCGTCCAAAAATATACTGAAGTAAGGCGGCCAAGAGGACTTGAAAGCGGGGCAGAATTGCAGGAAACCGATTTCAGGAGGTAGACTGGAATTGCATTGAAAGCATAGGAAAAGAGGCAGAACGTCCACAATGATGCACTTGGCCAAAAAGGGCGTATGCGTTTTTTCCTGAATATATTCAGGAAAAAACGCATACGCCCTTTTTGGCCAACCAAGCAAACTTGCAAAGGAAATCTGCACTACAATGAAGTCTCACTTCCCCCCGGTCAAAAGGGCCATCTGAAAAAAGTGTAAAATCCAGAAAGGCAGGACAGGCCATGGAGAACTGGGAGACTTGTTATGCTGATGGGCGGGATGTAAATTGCCAACAGACACTCCGGAGAAGTGTATGGTGTTTCCTGAAACATCTAAAAAACAAAGCAACAGAGCCTAGGGCACTTCCACTTATGGCCCTATAGCTTAGGGAAATTAAAATCAAAACGACACAGCCACCCCAAAGTTTGGGACGCCTCTGTTTACAAGAACCTCGTTTACCATACAAGTTCAATATCACAGAAAGTGAAAAATGGATAAAGAACTTGTGGTACTTACGTACAATGCAGTATCACTCAGCAGTGAAATCTATGTCATCAGGCCCGTAGCAGCACAATGAGTGGATTCAGGTACGATGATTCTAACTGAAATAAGTCACACAGAAAAAGAAACATCATAAGATATCAGTAATACACGGAATGTAAACTTGGCTACACAGGAACTGAATTACAGAACAGAACAGGGACTCAAATTTAGAAAACCAACTTATGCTTGCTTAAGGGGAAAGGTGAGTTGGGATGCTGCATAAAAGCAGAGATTGAAATGAGCACAGATAAAGTTCCTTAAGCCAAATATGGAATAGACAAGAGTTACTCCTTGCTCAACGAAATGGATTCAACACCGCATATTAAACGCCTAAGAATGTACCTGACTCTTAAGTATCTTAAAACCTATGGATTGCTATGTCTCCGAAAGAGAATCAAGCATGTGTACAGGGACATAAACGCAGCAGTGATAGGATTGGAGAGGTTCGGTGAGCAAATGAAGACCCTTTGAAGTCATACTGCATGGTACCCATTCCACGGGTTTCAACTACCCAGGTTTAAGGTATTCTTCCTTCAGCTAAAACATGCATGTGGAACCTAGAGTATGATCAACCATGTGATCGGGAGACGTGTTCAAATATGTCTCAGTTTTCGTACCCTGGTACTCGGGTGCAACATTCCAGACGCTTTACTAACACTCTCCCGACTTGGAGAGTCAGTCCCTTTAACCTCCTGTTTGGCCCAGTTTGCAATTTCTGCGGAAGATGAACAGGAATAGCGAGAACCAATGAGAGACTAGCTGGAGGTGTCTGGACGGGCAAATTTAACTCTCATTTCCCACCAGGAAGAGGAAATAACCAAAGGCTCAGCGTGCCGTGCCGGAACCAGATTAGGGCCTGAAGCCATCCTGCGGTGTTGCGGCCAGCTCACAAGAAAACGAGTTGAAGAAAGGAGCTCAGGGGCACTGTAATTCACAAACCTGCAGAGTTATAAATGACAACTATCGTCCAAAAATATACTGAAGTAAGGCTACCAAGAGGACTTGAAAGCGGAGCAGAATTGCAGGAAACCGATTTCAGGAGGTAGACTGGAATTGCATTGAAAGCATAGGAAAAGAGGCAAAACGTCCACAATGATGCACTTGGCCAAAAAGGGCGTATGCGTTTTTTCCTGAATATATTCAGGAAAAAACGCATACGCCCTTTTTGGCCAACCAAGCAAGCTTGCAAAGGAAATCTGCACTACAATGAAGTCTCACTTCCCCCCGGTCAAAAGGGTCATCTGAAAAAAGTGTAAAATCCAGAAAGGCAGGACAGGCCATGGAGAACTGGGAGCCTTGTTATGCTGATGGGCCGGATGTAAATTGCCAACAGACACTCGGGAGAAGTGTATGGTGTTTCCTGAAACATCTAAAAAACAAAGCAACAGAGCCTAGGGCACTTCCACTTATGGTCCTATAGCTTAGGGAAATTAAAATCAAAAAGATACAGCCACCCCAATGTTTGGGACGCCTCTGTTTACAAGAACCTCATTTACCGTAAAAGTTCAATATCACAGAAAGTGAAAAATGGATAAAGAACTTGTGGTACTTACGTACAATGCAGTATCACTCAGCAGTGAAATCTATGTCATCAGGCCCGTAGCAGCATAATGAGTGGATTCAGGTACGATGATTCTAACTGAAATAAGTCACACAGAAAAAGAAACATCATAAGATATCACTAATACACGGAATGTAAACTTGGCTACACAGGAACTGAATTCCAATACAGAACAGGGTCTCACATTTAGAAAACCAACTTATGCTTGCTTAAGGGGAAAGGTGAGTTGGGGTGCTGCATAAAACCAGAGATTGAAATGAGCACAGATAAAGTTCCTTAAGCCAAATATGGAATAGACAAGAGCTACTCCTTGCTCAACGAAATGGACTCAACACCCCATATTAAACGCTTAAGAATGTACCTGACTAGTAAGTATCTTAAGACCTATGGATTGCTATGTCTCCATAAGAGAATCAAGCGTGTGTCCAGGGGCATAAACGCAGCAGTGATAGGATTGGAGAGGTTCGGTGAGCAAATGAAGACCCTTTGAAGTCATATTGCATGGTACCCATTCCACGGGTCTCAACTCTCCAGGTTTAAGGTATTCTTCCTTCAGCTGAAACTTGCATGTGGAACCCAGAGTATGATCAACCATGTGAACGGGAGAAGTGTTCAAATATGTCTCAGTTTTCCTCCCATGGTACTCGGGTGCAACATTCCAGATGCTTTACTAACACTCTCCCCACTTGGAGAGTCAGCGCCTTTAACCTCCTGTTTGGTCCAATTTGCAATTTCTGCGGAAGATGAACAGGAATAGGGAGAACCAATGAGAGATTGGCTGGAGGTGTCTGGACGGGCAAATTTAACTCTCATTTCCCACCAGGAAGAGGAAATAACCAAAGGCTCAGCGTGCCGTGCCGGAACCAGATTAGGGCCTGAAGCCATCCTGCGGTGTTGCGGCCAGCTCACAAGAAAGCGAGTTGAAGAAAGGAGCTCAGGGGCACTGTAATTCACAAACCTGCAGAGTTATAAATGACAGCTATCGTCCAAAAATATACTGAAGTAAGGCGGCCAAGAGGACTTGAAAGCGGGGCAGAATTGCAGGAAACCGATTTCAGGAGGTAGACTGGAATTGAATTGAAAGCATAGGAAAAGAGGCAGAACGTCCACAATGATGCACTTGGCCAAAAAGGGCGTATGCGTTTTTTCCTGAATATATTCAGGAAAAAACGCATACGCCCTTTTTGGCCAACCAAGCAAGCTTGCAAAGGAAATCTGCACTACAATGAAGTCTCACTTCCCCCCGGTCAAAAGGGCCATCGGAAAAAAGTGTAAAATCCAGAAAGGCAGGACAGGCCATGGAGAACTGGGAGCCTTGGTATGCTGATGGGCGGGATGTAAATTGCCAACAGACACTCAGGAGAAGTGTATGGTGTTTCCTGAAACATCTAAAAAACAAAGCAACAGAGCCTAGGGCACTTCCACTTATGGTCCTATAGCTTAGGGAAATTAAAATAAAAAAGACACAGCCACCCCAAAGTTTGGGACGCCTCTGTTTACAAGAACCTCATTTACAGTACAAGTTCAACATCGCAGAAAGTGAAAAATGGATAAAGAACTTGTGGTACTTACGTACAATGCAGTATCACTCAGCAATGAAATCTATGTCATCAGGCCCGTAGCAGAATAATGAGTGGATTCAGGTACGATGATTCTAACTGAAATAAGTCACACAGAAAAAGAAACATCAGAAGATATCACTAATACACGGAATGTAAACTTGGCTACACAGGAACTGAATTCCAAAACAGAACAGGGTCTCAAATTTAGAAAACCAACTTATGCTTGCTTAAGGGGAAAGGTGAGTTGGGGTGCTGCATAAAACCAGAGATTGAAATGAGCACAGATAAAGTTCCTTAAGCCAAATATGGAATAGACAAGAGCTACTCCTTGCTCAACGAAATGGACTCAACACCCCATATTAAGCGCCTAAGAATGTACCTGACTAGTAAGTATCTTAAAACCTATGGATTGCTATGTCTCCAAAAGAGAATCAAGCATGTGTACAGGGGCATAAACGCAGCAGTAATACGATTGGAGAGGTTCGGTGAGCAAATGAAGACCCTTTGAAGTCATATTGCATGGTACCCATTCCACGGGTTTCAACTACCCAGGTTAAAGGTATTCTTCCTTCAGCTAAAACATGCATGTGGAACCTAGAGTATGATCAACCATGTGATCGGGAGACGTGTTCAAATATGTCTCAGTTTTTGTACCCTGGTACTCGGGTGCAACATTCCAGACGCTTTACTAACACTCTCCCGACTTGGAGAGTCAGTCCCTTTAACCTCCTGTTTGGCCCAGTTTGCAATTTCTGTGGAAGATGAACAGGAATAGCGAGAACCAATGAGAGACTAGCTGGAGGTGTCTGGACGGGCAAATTTAACTCTCATTTCCCACAAGGAAGAGGAATTAACCAAAGGTTCAGCGTGCCGTGCCGGAACCAGATTAGGGCCTGAAGCCATCCTGCGGTGTTGCGGCCAGGTCACAAGAAAGCGAGTTGAAGAAAGGAGCTCAGGGGCACTGTAATTCAGAAACCTGCAGAGTTATAAATGACAGCTATCGTCCAAAAATATACTGAAGTAAGGCTGCCAAGAGGACTTGAAAGCGGGGCAGAATTGCAGGAAACCGATTTCAGGAGGTAGACTGGAATTGCATTGAAAGCATAGGAAAAGAGGCAGAACGTCCACAATGATGCACTTGGCCAAAAAGGGCGTATGCGTTTTTTCCTGAATATATTCAGGAAAAAACGCATACGCCCTTTTTGGCCAACCAAGCAAGCTTGCAAAGGAAATCTGCACTACAATGAAGTCTCACTTCCCCCCGGTCAAAAGGGCCATCTGCAAAAAGTGTAAAATCCAGAAAGGCAGGACAGGCCATGGAGAACTGGGAGCCTTGTTATGCTGATGGGCGGGATGTAAATTGCCAACAGCCACTCGGGAGAAGTGTATGGTGTTTCCTGAAACATCTAAAAAACAAAGCAACAGAGCCTAGGGCACTTCCACTTATGGTCCTATAGCTTAGGGAAATTAAAATGAAAAAGACACAGCCACCCCAAAGTTTGGGACGCCTCTGTTTACAAGAACCTCGTTTACCGTACAAGTTCAATATCACAGAAAGTGAAAAATGGATAAAGAACTTGTGGTACTTACGTACAATGCAGTATCACTCAGCAGTGAAATCTATGTCATCAGGCCCGTAGCAGCACAATGAGTGGATTCAGGTACGATGATTCTAACTGAAATAAGTCACACAGAAAAAGAAACATCATAAGATATCAGTAATACACGGAATGTAAACTTGGCTACACAGGAACTGAATTACAGAACAGAACAGGGTCTCAAATTTAGAAAACCAACTTATGCTTGCTTAAGGGGAAAGGTGAGTTGGGGTGCTGCATAAAACCAGAGATTGAAATGAGCACAGATAAAGTTCCTTAAGCCAAATATGGAATAGACAAGAGCTACTCCTTGCTCAACGAAATGGACTCAACACCCCATATTAAACGCTTAAGAATGTACCTGACTAGTAAGTATCTTAAAACCTATGGATTGCTATGTCTCCATAAGAGAATCAAGGGTGTGTCCAGGGGCATAAACGCAGCAGTGATAGGATTGGAGAGGTTCGGTGAGCAAATGAAGACCCTATGAAGTCATATTGCATGGTACCCATTCCACGGGTCTCAACTCTCCAGGTTTAAGGTATTCTTCCTTCAGCTGAAACTTGCATGTGGAACCCAGAGTATGATCAACCATGTGAACGGGAGAAGTGTTCAAATATGTCTCAGTTTTCCTCCCATGGTACTCGGGTGCAACATTCCAGATGCTTTACTAACACTCTCCCCACTTGGAGAGTCAGCGCCTTTAACCTCCTGTTTGGCCCAATTTGCAATTTCTGCGGAAGATGAACAGGAATAGGGAGAACCAATGAGAGACTAGCTGGAGGTGTCTGGACGGGCAAATTTAACTCTCATTTCCCACCAGGAAGAGGAAATAACCAAAGGCTCAGCGTGCCGTGCCGGAACCAGATTAGGGCCTGAAGCCATCCTGCGGTGTTGCGGCCAGCTCACAAGAAAGCGAGTTGAAGAAAGGAGCTCAGGGGCACTGTAATTCACAAACCTGCAGAGTTATAAATGACAGCTATCGTCCAAAAATATACTGAAGTAAGGCTGCCAAGAGGACTTGAAAGCGGGGCAGAATTGCAGGAAACCGATTTCAGGAGGTACACTGGAATTGCATTGAAAGCATAGGAAAAGAGGCAGAACGTCGACAATGATGCACTTGGCCAAAAAGGGCGTATGCGTTTTTTCCTGAATATATTCAGGAAAAAACGCATACGCCCTTTTTGGCCAACCAAGCAAGCTTGCAAAGGAAATCTGCACTACAATGAAGTCTCACTTCCCCCCGGTCAAAAGGGCCATCTGCAAAAAGTGTAAAATCCAGAAAGGCAGGACAGGCCATGGAGAACTGGGAGCCTTGTTATGCTGATGGGCGGGATGTAATTTGCCAACAGCCACTCGGGAGAAGTGTATGGTGTTTCCTGAAACATCTAAAAAACAAAGCAACAGAGCCTAGGGCACTTCCACTTATGGTCCTATAGCTTAGGGAAATTAAAATGAAAAAGACACAGCCACCCCAAAGTTTGGGACGCCTCTGTTTACAAGAACCTCGTTTACCGTACAAGTTCAATATCACAGAAAGTGAAAAATGGATAAAGAACTTGTGGTACTTACGTACAATGCAGTATCACTCAGCAGTGAAATCTATGTCATCAGGCCCGTAGCAGCACAATGAGTGGATTCAGGTACGATGATTCTAACTGAAATAAGTCACACAGAAAAAGAAACATCATAAGATATCAGTAATACACGGAATGTAAACTTGGCTACACAGGAACTGAATTACAGAACAGAACAGGGTCTCAAATTTAGAAAACCAACTTATGCTTGCTTAAGGGGAAAGGTGAGTTGGGGTGCTGCATAAAACCAGAGATTGAAATGAGCACAGATAAAGTTCCTTAAGCCAAATATGGAATAGACAAGAGCTACTCCTTGCTCAACGAAATGGACTCAACACCCCATATTAAACGCTTAAGAATGTACCTGACTAGTAAGTATCTTAAAACCTATGGATTGCTATGTCTCCATAAGAGAATCAAGGGTGTGTCCAGGGGCATAAACGCAGCAGTGATAGGATTGGAGAGGTTCGGTGAGCAAATGAAGACCCTATGAAGTCATATTGCATGGTACCCATTCCACGGGTCTCAACTCTCCAGGTTTAAGGTATTCTTCCTTCAGCTGAAACTTGCATGTGGAACCCAGAGTATGATCAACCATGTGAACGGGAGAAGTGTTCAAATATGTCTCAGTTTTCCTCCCATGGTACTCGGGTGCAACATTCCAGATGCTTTACTAACACTCTCCCCACTTGGAGAGTCAGCGCCTTTAACCTCCTGTTTGGCCCAATTTGCAATTTCTGCGGAAGATGAACAGGAATAGGGAGAACCAATGAGAGACTAGCTGGAGGTGTCTGGACGGGCAAATTTAACTCTCATTTCCCACCAGGAAGAGGAAATAACCAAAGGCTCAGCGTGCCGTGCCGGAACCAGATTAGGGCCTGAAGCCATCCTGCGGTGTTGCGGCCAGCTCACAAGAAAGCGAGTTGAAGAAAGGAGCTCAGGGGCACTGTAATTCACAAACCTGCAGAGTTATAAATGACAGCTATCGTCCAAAAATATACTGAAGTAAGGCTGCCAAGAGGACTTGAAAGCGGGGCAGAATTGCAGGAAACCGATTTCAGGAGGTACACTGGAATTGCATTGAAAGCATAGGAAAAGAGGCAGAATGTCGACAATGATGCACTTGGCCAAAAAGGGCGTATGCGTTTTTTCCTGAATATATTCAGGAAAAAACGCATACGCCCTTTTTGGCCAACCAAGCAAGCTTGCAAAGGAAATCTGCACTACAATGAAGTCTCACTTCCCCCCGGTCAAAAGGGCCATCTGCAAAAAGTGTAAAATCCAGAAAGGCAGGACAGGCCATGGAGAACTGGGAGCCTTGTTATGCTGATGGGCGGGATGTAATTTGCCAACAGCCACTCGGGAGAAGTGTATGTTGTTTCCTGAAACATCTAAAAAACAAAGCAACAGAGCCTAGGGCACTTCCACTTATGGTCCTATAGCTTAGGGAAATTAAAATGAAAAAGACACAGCCACCCCAAAGTTTGGGACGCCTCTGTTTACAAGAACCTCGTTTACCGTACAAGTTCAATATCACAGAAAGTGAAAAATGGATAAAGAACTTGTGGTACTTACGTACAATACAGTATCACTCAGCAATGAAATCTATGTCCTCAGGCCCGTAGCAGCATAATGAGTGGATTCAGGTACGATGATTCTAACTGAAATAAGTCACACAGAAAAGGAAACATCATAAGATATCAGTAATACACGGAATGTAAACTGGGCTACACAGGAACTGAATTCCAAAACAGAACAGGGTCTCAAATTTAGAAAACCAACTTATGCTTGCTTAAGGGTAAAGGTGAGTTGGGGTGCTGCATAAAACCAGAGATTGAAATGAGCACAGATAAAGTTCCTTAAGCCAAATACGGAATAGACAAGAGCTACTCCTTGCTCAACGAAATGGACTCAACACCGCATATTAAACGCATAAGAATGTACCTGACTCTTAAGTATCTTAAAACCTATGGATTGCTATGTCTCCGGAAGAGAATCAAGCATGTGTACAGGGGCATAAACGCAGCAGTGATAGGATTGGAGAGGTTCGGTGAGCAAATGAAGACCCTTTGAAGTCATATTGCATGGTACCCATTACACGGGTCTCAACTCTCCAGGTTTAAGGTATTCTTCCTTCAGCTGAAACTTGCATGTGGAACCCAGAGTATGATCAACCATGTGAACGGGAGAAGTGTTCAAATATGTCTCAGTTTTCCTCCCATGGTACTCGGGTGCAACATTCCAGATGCTTTACTAACACTCTCCCCACTTGGAGAGTCAGCGCCTTTAACCTCCTGTTTGGCCCAATTTGCAATTTCTGCGGAAGATGAACAGGAATAGGGAGAACCAATGAGAGATTGGCTGGAGGTGTCTGGACGGGCAAATTTAACTCTCGTTTCCCACCAGGAAGAGGAATTAACCAAAGGCTCAGCGTGCCATGCCGGAACCAGATTAGGGCCTGAAGCCATCCTGCGGTGTTGCGGCCAGGTCACAAGAAAACGAGTTGAAGAAAGGAGCTCAGGGGCACTGTAATTCACAAACCTGCAGAGTTATAAATGACAGCTATCGTCCAAAAATATACTGAAGTAAGGCTGCCAAGAGGACTTGAAAGCGGGGCAGAATTGCACGAAACCGATTTCAGGAGGTAGACTGGAATTGCATTGAAAGCATAGGAAAAGAGGGAGAACGTCCACAATGATGCACTTGGCCAAAAAGGGCGTATGCGTTTTTTCCTGAAAATATTCAGGAAAAAACGCATACGCCCTTTTTGGCCAACCAAGCAAACTTGCAAAGGAAATCTGCACTACAATGAAGTCTCACTTCCCCCCGGTCAAAAGGGCCATCGGAAAAAAGTGTAAAATCCAGAAAGGCAGGACAGGCCATGGAGAACTGGGAGCCTTGTTATGCTGATGGGCGGGATGTAACTTGCCAACAGACACTCGGGAGAAGTGTATGGTGTTTCCTGAAACATCTAAAAAACAAAGCAACAGAGCCTAGGGCACTTCCACTTATCGTCCTATAGCTTAGGGAAATTAAAATCAAAAAGACACAGCCACCCCAAAGTTTGGGACGCCTCTGTTTACAAGAACCTCATTTACAGTACAAGTTCAACATCGCAGAAAGTGAAAAATGGATAAAGAACTTGTGGTACTTACGTACAATGCAGTATCACTCAGCAATGAAATCTATGTCATCTGGCCCATAGCAGCATAATGAGTGGATTCAGGTACGATGATTCTAACTGAAATAAGTCACACAGAAAAAGAAACATCATAAGATATCAGTAATACACGGAATGTAAACTTGGCTACACAGGAACTGAATTCCAAAACAGAACAGGGTCTCAAATTTAGAAAACCAACTTATGCTTGCTTAAGGGGAAAGGTGAGTTGGGGTGCTGCATAAAACCAGAGATTGAAATGAGCACAGATAAAGTTCCTTAAGCCAAATATGGAATAGACAAGAGCTACTCCTTGCTCAACGAAATGGACTCAACACCCCATATTAAACGCCTAAGCATGTACCTGACTAGTAAGTATGTTAAAACCTATGGATTGCTATGTCTCCAAAAGAGAATCAAGCATGTGTACAGGGGCATAAACGCAGCAGTAATAGGATTGGAGAGGTTCGGTGAGCAAATGAAGACCCTTTGAAGTCTTATTGCATGGTACCCATTCCACGGGTTTCAACTACCCAGGTTAAAGGTATTCTTCCTTCAGCTATAACATGCATGTGGAACCCAGAGTATGATCAACCATGTGATCGGGAGACGTGTTCAAATATGTCTCAGTTTTCGTACCCTGGTACTCGGGTGCAACATTCCAGACGCTTTACTAACACTCTCCCGACTTGGAGAGTCAGTCCCTTTAACCTCCTGTTTGGCCCAGTTTGCAATTTCTGCGGAAGATGAACAGGAATAGCGAGAACCAATGAGAGACTAGCTGGAGGTGTCTGGACGGGCAAATTTAACTCTCATTTCCCGCCAGGAAGAGGAAATAACCAAAGGCTCAGCGTGCCGTGCCGGAACCAGATTAGGGCCTGAAGCCATCCTGTGGTGTTGCGGCCAGCTCACAAGAAAAGGAGTTGAAGAAAGGAGCTCAGGGGCACTGTAATTCAAAAACCTGCAGAGTTATAAATGACAACTATCGTCCAAAAATATACTGAAGTTAGGCTGCCAAGAGGACTTGAAAGCGAGGCAGAATTGCAGGAAACCGATTTCAGGAGGTAGACTGGAATTGCATTGAAAGCATAGGAAAAGAGGCAGAACGTCCACAATGATGCACTTGGCCAAAAAGGGCGTATGCGTTTTTTCCTGAATATATTCAGGAAAAAACGCATACGCCCTTTTTGGCCAACCAAGCAAGCTTGCAAAGGAAATCTGCACTACAATGAAGTCTCACTTCCCCCCAGTCAAAAGGGCCATCTGAAAAAAGTGTAAAATCCAGAAAGGCAGGACAGGCCATGGAGAACTGGGAGCCTTGTTATGCTGATGGGCGGGATGTAAATTGCCAACAGACACTCGGGAGAAGTGTATGGTGTTTCCTGAAACATCTAAAAAACAAAGCAACAGAGCCTAGGGCACTTCCACTTATGGTCCTATAGCTTAGGGAAATTAAAATGAAAAAGACACAGCCACCCCAAAGTTTGGGACGCCTCTGTTTACAAGAACCTCGTTTACCGTACAAGTTCAATATCACAGAAAGTGAAAAATGGATAAAGAACTTGTGGTACTTACGTACAATGCAGTATCACTCAGCAGTGAAATCTATGTCATCAGGCCCGTAGCAGCACAATGAGTGGATTCAGGTACAATGATTCTAACTGAAATAAGTCACACAGAAAAAGAAACATCATAAGATATCAGTAATACACGGAATGTAAACTTGGCTACACAGGAACTGAATTACAGAACAGAACAGGGTCTCAAATTTAGAAAACCAACTTATGCTTGTTTAAGGGTAAAGGTGAGTTGGGGTGCTGCATAAAAGCAGAGATTGAAATGAGCACAGATAAAGTTCCTTAAGCCAAATATGGAATAGACAAGAGCTACTCCTTGCTCAACGAAATGGACTCAACACCGCATATTAAACGCCTAAGAATGTACCTGACTCTTAAGTATCTTAAAACCTATGGATTGCTATGTCTCCGAAAGAGAATCAAGCATGTGTACAGGGACATAAACGCAGCAGTGATAGGATTGGAGAGGTTCGGTGAGCAAATGAAGACCCTTTGAAGTCATATTGCATGGTACCCATTCCACGGGTTTCAACTACCCAGGTTTAAGGTATTCTTCCTTCAGCTACAATATGCATGTGGAACCCAGAGTATGATCAACAGTGTGAACGGGAGACGTGTTCAAATATGTCTCAGTTTTCGTACCCTGGTACTCGGGTGCAACATTCCAGACGCTTTACTAACACTCTCCCGACTTGGAGAGTCAGTCCCTTTAACCTCCTGTTTGGCCCAGTTTGCAATTTCTGCGGAAGATGAACAGGAATAGCGAGAACCAATGAGAGACTAGCTGGAGGTGTCTGGACGGGCAAATTTAACTCTCATTTCCCACCAGGAAGAGGAAATAACCAAAGGCTCAGCGTGCCGTGCCGGAACCAGATTAGGGCCTGAAGCCATCCTGCGGTGTTGCGGCCAGCTCACAAGAAAACTAGTTGAAGAAAGGAGCTTAGGGGCACTGTAATTCACAAACCTGCAGAGTTATAAATGACAACTATCGTCCAAAAATATACTGAAGTAAGGCTGCCAAGAGGACTTGAAAGCGGGGCAGAATTGCAGGAAACCGATTTCAGGAGGTAGACTGGAATTGCATTGAAAGCATAGGAAAAGAGGCAGAACGTCCACAATGATGCAGTTGGCCAAAAAGGGCGTATGCGTTTTTTTCTGAATATATTCAGGAAAAAACGCATACGCCCTTTTTGGCCAACCAAGCAAGCTTGCAAAGGAAATCTGCACTACAATGAAGTCTCACTTCCCCCCGGTCAAAAGGGCCATCTGAAAAAAGTGTAAAATCCAGAAAGGCAAGACAGGCCATGGAGAACTGGGAGCCTTGTTATGCTGATGGGCGGGATGTAAATTGCCAACAGACACTCGGGAGAAGTGTATGGTGTTTCCTGAAACATCTAAAAAACAAAGCAACAGAGCCTAGGGCACTTCCACTTATGGTCCTATAGCTTAGGGAAATTAAAATCAAAAAGATACAGCCACCCCAATGTTTGGGACGCCTCTGTTTACAAGAACCTCGTTTACCGTACAAGTTCAATATCACAGAAAGTGAAAAATGGATAAAGAACTTGTGGTACTTACGTACAATGCAGTATCACTCAGCAGTGAAATCTATGTCATCAGGCCCGTAGCAGCACAATGAGTGGATTCAGGTACGATGATTCTAACTGAAATAAGTCACACAGAAAAAGAAACATCATAAGATATCAGTAATACACGGAATGTAAACTTGGCTACACAGGAACTGAATTACAGAACAGAACAGGGTCTCAAATTTAGAAAACCAACTTATGCTTGTTTAAGGGTAAAGGTGAGTTGGGGTGCTGCATAAAACCAGAGATTGAAATGAGCACAGATAAAGTTCCTTAAGCCAAATATGGAATAGACAAGAGCTACTCCTTGCTCAACGAAATGGCTCAACACCGCATATTAAACGCCTAAGAATGTACCTGACTCGTAAGTATCTTAAAACCTATGGATTGCTATGTCTCCGAAAGAGAATCAAGCATGTGTACAGGGACATAAACGCAGCAGTGATAGGATTGGAGAGGTTCGGTGAGCAAATGAAGACCCTTTGAAGTCATATTGCATGGTACCCATTCCACGGGTTTCAACTACCCAGGTTTAAGGTATTCTTCCTTCAGCTAAAACATGCATGTGGAACCTAGAGTATGATCAACCATGTGATCGGGAGACGTGTTCAAATATGTCTCAGTTTTCGTACCCTGGTACTCGGGTGCAACATTCCAGACGCTTTACTAACACTCTCCCAACTTGGAGAGTCAGTCCCTTTAACCTCCTGTTTGGCCCAGTTTGCAATTTCTGCGGAAGATGAACAGGAATAGCGAGAACCAATGAGAGACTAGCTGGAGGTGTCTGGACGGGCAAATTTAACTCTCATTTCCCACCAGGAAGAGGAAATAACCAAAGGCTCAGCGTGCCGTGCCGGAACCAGATTAGGGCCTGAAGCCATCCTGCGGTGTTGCGGCCAGCTCACAAGAAAAGGAGTTGAAGAAAGGAGCTCAGGGGCACTGTAATTCACAAACCTGCAGAGTTATAAATGACAACTATCGTCCAAAAATATACTGAAGTAAGGCTGCCAAGAGGACTTGAAAGCGGGGCAGAATTGCAGGAAACTGATTTCAGGAGGTAGACTGGAATTGCATTGAAAGCATAGGAAAAGAGGCAGAACGTCCACAATGATGCACTTGGCCAAAAAGGGCGTATGCGTTTTTTCCTGAATATATTCAGGAAAAAACGCATACGCCCTTTTTGGCCAACCAAGCAAGCTTGCAAAGGAAATCTGCACTACAATGAAGTCTCACTTCCCCCCGGTCAAAAGGGCCATCTGAAAAAAGTGTAAAATCCAGAAAGGCAGGACAGGCCATGGAGAACTGGGAGCCTTGTTATGCTGATGGGCGGGATGTAAATTGCCAACAGACACTCGGGAGAAGTGTATGGTGTTTCCTGAAACATCTAAAAAACAAAGCAACAGAGCCTAGGGCACTTCCACTTATGGTCCTATAGCTTAGGGAAATTAAAATCAAAAAGATACAGCCACCCCAATGTTTGGGACGCCTCTGTTTACAAGAACCTCGTTTACCGTACAAGTTCAATATCACAGAAAGTGAAAAATGGATAAAGAACTTGTGGTACTTACGTACAATGCAGTATCACTCAGCAGTGAAATCTATGTCATCAGGCCCGTAGCAGCACAATGAGTGGATTCAGGTACGATGATTCTAACTGAAATAAGTCACACAGAAAAAGAAACATCATAAGATATCAGTAATACACGGAATGTAAACTTGGCTACACAGGAACTGAATTACAGAACAGAACAGGGTCTCAAATTTAGAAAACCAACTTATGCTTGTTTAAGGGTAAAGGTGAGTTGGGGTGCTGCATAAAACCAGAGATTGAAATGAGCACAGATAAAGTTCCTTAAGCCAAATATGGAATAGACAAGAGCTACTCCTTGCTCAACGAAATGGCTCAACACCGCATATTAAACGCCTAAGAATGTACCTGACTCGTAAGTATCTTAAAACCTATGGATTGCTATGTCTCCGAAAGAGAATCAAGCATGTGTACAGGGACATAAACGCAGCAGTGATAGGATTGGAGAGGTTCGGTGAGCAAATGAAGACCCTTTGAAGTCATATTGCATGGTACCCATTCCACGGGTTTCAACTACCCAGGTTTAAGGTATTCTTCCTTCAGCTAAAACATGCATGTGGAACCTAGAGTATGATCAACCATGTGATCGGGAGACGTGTTCAAATATGTCTCAGTTTTCGTACCCTGGTACTCGGGTGCAACATTCCAGACGCTTTACTAACACTCTCCCGACTTGGAGAGTCAGTCCCTTTAACCTCCTGTTTGGCCCAGTTTGCAATTTCTGCGGAAGATGAACAGGAATAGCGAGAACCAATGAGAGACTAGCTGGAGGTGTCTGGACGGGCAAATTTAACTCTCATTTCCCACCAGGAAGAGGAAATAACCAAAGGCTCAGCGTGCCGTGCCGGAACCAGATTAGGGCCTGAAGCCATCCTGCGGTGTTGCGGCCAGCTCACAAGAAAGCGAGTTGAAGAAAGGAGCTCAGGGGCACTGTAATTCACAAACCTGCAGAGTTATAAATGACAACTATCGTCCAAAAATATACTGAAGTAAGGCTGCCAAGAGGACTTGAAAGCGGGGCAGAATTGCAGGAAACTGATTTCAGGAGGTAGACTGGAATTGCATTGAAAGCATAGGAAAAGAGGCAGAACGTCCACAATGATGCACTTGGCCAAAAAGGGCGTATGCGTTTTTTCCTGAATATATTCAGGAAAAAACGCATACGCCCTTTTTGGCCAACCAAGCAAGCTTGCAAAGGAAATCTGCACTACAATGAAGTCTCACTTCCCCCCGGTCAAAAGGGCCATCTGAAAAACGTGTAAAATCCAGAAAGGCAGGACAGGCCATGGAGAACTGGGAGCCTTGTTATGCTGATGGGCGGGATGTAAATTGCCAACAGACACTCGGGAGAAGTGTATGGTGTTTCCTGAAACATCTAAAAAACAAAGCAACAGAGCCTAGGGCACTTCCACTTATGGTCCTATAGCTTAGGGAAATTAAAATCAAAAAGATACAGCCACCCCAATGTTTGGGACGCCTCTGTTTACAAGAACCTCGTTTACCGTACAAGTTCAATATCACAGAAAGTGAAAAATGGATAAAGAACTTGTGGTACTTACGTACAATGCAGTATCACTCAGCAGTGAAATCTATGTCATCAGGCCCGTAGCAGCACAATGAGTGGATTCAGGTACGATGATTCTAACTGAAATAAGTCACACAGAAAAAGAAACATCATAAGATATCAGTAATACACGGAATGTAAACTTGGCTACACAGGAACTGAATTACAGAACAGAACAGTGTCTCAAATTTAGAAAACCAACTTATGCTTGTTTAAGGGTAAAGGTGAGTTGGGGTGCTGCATAAAACCAGAGATTGAAATGAGCACAGATAAAGTTCCTTAAGCCAAATATGGAATAGACAAGAGTTACTCCTGGCTCAACGAAATGGACTCAACACCGCATATTAAACGCCTAAAAATGTACCTGACTCTTAAGTATCTTAAAACCTATGGATTGCTATGTCTCCGAAAGAGAATCAAGCATGTGTACAGGGACATAAACGCAGCAGTGATAGGATTGGAGAGGTTCGGTGAGCAAATGAAGACCCTTTGAAGTCATATTGCATGGTACCCATTCCACGGGTTTCAACTACCCAGGTTTAAGGTATTCTTCCTTCAGCTAAAACATGCATGTGGAACCTAGAGTATGATCAACCATGTGATCGGGAGACGTGTTCAAATATGTCTCAGTTTTCGTACCCTGGTACTCGGGTGCAACATTCCAGACGCTTTACTAACACTCTCCCGACTTGGAGAGTCAGTCCCTTTAACCTCCTGTTTGGCCCAGTTTGCAATTTCTGCGGAAGATGAACAGGAATAGCGAGAACCAATGAGAGACTAGCTGGAGGTGTCTGGACGGGCAAATTTAACTCTCATTTCCCAACAGGAAGAGGAAATAACCAAAGGCTCAGCGTGCCATGCCGGAACCAGATTAGGGCCTGAAGCCATCCTGCGGTGTTGCAGCCAGGTCACAAGAAAGCGAGTTGAAGAAAGGAGCTCAGGGGCACTGTAATTCACAAACCTGCAGAGTTATAAATGACAGCTATCGTCCAAAAATATACTGAAGTAAGGCTGCCAAGAGGACTTGAAAGCGGGGCAGAATTGCAGGAAACCGATTTCAAGAGGTAGACTGGAATTGCATTGAAAGCATAGGAAAAGAGGCAGAACGTCCACAATGATGCACTTGGCCAAAAAGAGCGTATGCGTTTTTTCCTGAATATATTCAGGAAAAAACGCATACGCCCTTTTTGGCCAACCAAGCAAGCTTGCAAAGGAAATCTGCACTACAATGAAGTCTCACTTCCCCCCGGTCAAAAGGGCCATCTGAAAAAAGTGTAAAATCCAGAAAGGCAGGACAGGCCATGGAGAACTGGGAGCCTTGTTATGCTGATGGGCGGGATGTAAATTGCCAACAGACACTCGGGAGAAGTGTATGGTGTTTCCTGAAACATCTAAAAAACAAAGCAACAGAGCCTAGGGCACTTCCACTTATGGTCCTATAGCTTAGGGAAATTAAAATCAAAAAGATACAGCCACCCCAATGTTTGGGACGCCTCTGTTTACAAGAACCTCGTTTACCGTACAAGTTCAATATCACAGAAAGTGAAAAATGGATAAAGAACTTGTGGTACTTACGTACAATGCAGTATCACTCAGCAGTGAAATCTATGTCATCAGGCCCGTAGCAGCACAATGAGTGGATTCAGGTACGATGATTCTAACTGAAATAAGTCACACAGAAAAAGAAACATCATAAGATATCAGTAATACACGGAATGTAAACTTGGCTACACAGGAACTGAATTACAGAACAGAACAGGGTCTCAAATTTAGAAAACCAACTTATGCTTGTTTAAGGGTAAAGGTGAGTTGGGGTGCTGCATAAAACCAGAGATTGAAATGAGCACAGATAAAGTTCCTTAAGCCAAATATGGAATAGACAAGAGCTACTCCTTGCTCAACGAAATGGCTCAACACCGCATATTAAACGCCTAAGAATGTACCTGACTCGTAAGTATCTTAAAACCTATGGATTGCTATGTCTCCGAAAGAGAATCAAGCATGTGTACAGGGACATAAACGCAGCAGTGATAGGATTGGAGAGGTTCGGTGAGCAAATGAAGACCCTTTGAAGTCATATTGCATGGTACCCATTCCACGGGTTTCAACTACCCAGGTTTAAGGTATTCTTCCTTCAGCTAAAACATGCATGTGGAACCTAGAGTATGATCAACCATGTGATCGGGAGACGTGTTCAAATATGTCTCAGTTTTCGTACCCTGGTACTCGGGTGCAACATTCCAGACGCTTTACTAACACTCTCCCGACTTGGAGAGTCAGTCCCTTTAACCTCCTGTTTGGCCCAGTTTGCAATTTCTGCGGAAGATGAACAGGAATAGCGAGAACCAATGAGAGACTAGCTGGAGGTGTCTGGACGGGCAAATTTAACTCTCATTTCCCACCAGGAAGAGGAAATAACCAAAGGCTCAGCGTGCCGTGCCGGAACCAGATTAGGGCCTGAAGCCATCCTGCGGTGTTGCGGCCAGCTCATAAGAAAAGGAGTTGAAGAAAGGAGCTCAGGGGCACTGTAATTCACAAACCTGCAGAGTTATAAATGACAACTATCGTCCAAAAATATACTGAAGTAAGGCTGCCAAGAGGACTTGAAAGCGGGGCAGAATTGCAGGAAACTGATTTCAGGAGGTAGACTGGAATTGCATTGAAAGCATAGGAAAAGAGGCAGAACGTCCACAATGATGCACTTGGCCAAAAAGGGCGTATGCGTTTTTTCCTGAATATATTCAGGAAAAAACGCATACGCCCTTTTTGGCCAACCAAGCAAGCTTGCAAAGGAAATCTGCACTACAATGAAGTCTCACTTCCCCCCGGTCAAAAGGGCCATCTGAAAAACGTGTAAAATCCAGAAAGGCAGGACAGGCCATGGAGAACTGGGAGCCTTGTTATGCTGATGGGCGGGATGTAAATTGCCAACAGACACTCGGGAGAAGTGTATGGTGTTTCCTGAAACGTCTAAAAAACAAAGCAACAGAGCCTAGGGCACTTCCACTTATGGTCCTATAGCTTAGGGAAATTAAAATCAAAAAGATACAGCCACCCCAATGTTTGGGACGCCTCTGTTTACAAGAACCTCGTTTACCGTACAAGTTCAATATCACAGAAAGTGAAAAATGGATAAAGAACTTGTGGTACTTACGTACAATGCAGTATCACTCAGCAGTGAAATCTATGTCATCAGGCCCGTAGCAGCACAATGAGTGGATTCAGGTACGATGATTCTAACTGAAATAAGTCACACAGAAAAAGAAACATCATAAGATATCAGTAATACACGGAATGTAAACTTGGCTACACAGGAACTGAATTACAGAACAGAACAGGGTCTCAAATTTAGAAAACCAACTTATGCTTGTTTAAGGGTAAAGGTGAGTTGGGGTGCTGCATAAAACCAGAGATTGAAATGAGCACAGATAAAGTTCCTTAAGCCAAATATGGAATAGACAAGAGCTACTCCTTGCTCAACGAAATGGCTCAACACCGCATATTAAACGCCTAAGAATGTACCTGACTCGTAAGTATCTTAAAACCTATGGATTGCTATGTCTCTGAAAGACAATCAAGCATGTGTACAGGGACATAAACGCAGCAGTGATAGGATTGGAGAGGTTCGGTGAGCAAATGAAGACCCTTTGAAGTCATATTGCATGGTACCCATTCCACGGGTTTCAACTACCCAGGTTTAAGGTATTCTTCCTTCAGCTAAAACATGCATGTGGAACCTAGAGTATGATCAACCATGTGATCGGGAGACGTGTTCAAATATGTCTCAGTTTTCGTACCCTGGTACTCGGGTGCAACATTCCAGACGCTTTACTAACACTCTCCCGACTTGGAGAGTCAGTCCCTTTAACCTCCTGTTTGGCCCAGTTTGCAATTTCTGCGGAAGATGAACAGGAATAGCGAGAACCAATGAGAGACTAGCTGGAGGTGTCTGGACGGGCAAATTTAACTCTCATTTCCCACCAGGAAGAGGAAATAACCAAAGGCTCAGCGTGCCGTGCCGGAACCAGATTAGGGCCTGAAGCCATCCTGCGGTGTTGCGGCCAGCTCATAAGAAAAGGAGTTGAAGAAAGGAGCTCAGGGGCACTGTAATTCACAAACCTGCAGAGTTATAAATGACAACTATCGTCCAAAAATATACTGAAGTAAGGCTGCCAAGAGGACTTGAAAGCGGGGCAGAATTGCAGGAAACTGATTTCAGGAGGTAGACTGGAATTGCATTGAAAGCATAGGAAAAGAGGCAGAACGTCCACAATGATGCACTTGGCCAAAAAGGGCGTATGCGTTTTTTCCTGAATATATTCAGGAAAAAACGCATACGCCCTTTTTGGCCAACCAAGCAAGCTTGCAAAGGAAATCTGCACTACAATGAAGTCTCACTTCCCCCCGGTCAAAAGGGCCATCTGAAAAACGTGTAAAATCCAGAAAGGCAGGACAGGCCATGGAGAACTGGGAGCCTTGTTATGCTGATGGGCGGGATGTAAATTGCCAACAGACACTCGGGAGAAGTGTATGGTGTTTCCTGAAACGTCTAAAAAACAAAGCAACAGAGCCTAGGGCACTTCCACTTATGGTCCTATAGCTTAGGGAAATTAAAATCAAAAAGATACAGCCACCCCAATGTTTGGGACGCCTCTGTTTACAAGAACCTCGTTTACCGTACAAGTTCAATATCACAGAAAGTGAAAAATGGATAAAGAACTTGTGGTACTTACGTACAATGCAGTATCACTCAGCAGTGAAATCTATGTCATCAGGCCCGTAGCAGCACAATGAGTGGATTCAGGTACGATGATTCTAACTGAAATAAGTCACACAGAAAAAGAAACATCATAAGATATCAGTAATACACGGAATGTAAACTTGGCTACACAGGAACTGAATTACAGAACAGAACAGTGTCTCAAATTTAGAAAACCAACTTATGCTTGTTTAAGGGTAAAGGTGAGTTGGGGTGCTGCATAAAACCAGAGATTGAAATGAGCACAGATAAAGTTCCTTAAGCCAAATATGGAATAGACAAGAGTTACTCCTGGCTCAACAAAATGGACTCAACACCGCATATTAAACGCCTAAGAATGTACCTGACTCTTAAGTATCTTAAAACCTATGGATTGCTATGTCTCCGAAAGAGAATCAAGCATGTGTACAGGGACATAAACAAAGCAGTGATAGGATTGGAGAGGTTCGGTGAGCAAATGAAGACCCTTTGAAGTCATATTGCATGGTACCCATTCCACGGGTTTCAACTACCCAGGTTTAAGGTATTCCTCCTTCAGCTAAAACATGCATGTGGAACCTAGAGTATGATCAACCATGTGATCGGGAGACGTGTTCAAATATGTCTCAGTTTTCGTACCCTGGTACTCGGGTGCAACATTCCAGACGCTTTACTAACACTCTCCCGACTTGGAGAGTCAGTCCCTTTAACCTCCTGTTTGGCCCAGTTTGCAATTTCTGCGGAAGATGAACAGGAATAGCGAGAACCAATGAGAGACTAGCTGGGGGTGTCTGGACGGGCAAATTTAACTCTCATTTCCCACCAGGAAGAGGAAATAACCAAAGGCTCAGCGTGCCGTGCCGGAACCAGATTAGGGCCTGAAGCCATCCTACGGTGTTGCGGCCAGCTCACAAGAAAACGAGTTGAAGAAAGGAGCTCAGGGGCACTGTAATTCAGAAACCTGCAGAGTTATAAATGACAACTATCGTCCAAAAATATACTGAAGTAAGGCTGCCAAGAGGACTTGAAAGCGGGGCAGAATTGCAGGAAACCGATTTCAGGAGGTACACTGGAATTGCATTGAAAGCATAGGAAAAGAGGCAGAACGTCCACAATGATGCACTTGGCCAAAAAGGGCGTATGCATTTTTTCCTGAATATATTCAGGAAAAAACGCATACGCCCTTTTTGGCCAACCAAGCAAGCTTGCAAAGGAAATCTGCACTACAATGAAGTCTCACTTCCCCCCGGACAAAAGGGCCTTCTGAAAAAAGTGTAAAATCCAGAAACGCAGAACAGGCCATGGAGAACTGGGAGCCTTGTTATGCTGATGGGCGGGATGTAAATTGCCAACAGACACTCGGGAGAAGTGTATGGTGTTTCCTGAAACATCTAAAAAACAAAGCAACAGAGCCTAGGGCACTTCCACTTATGGCCCTATAGCTTAGGGAAATTAAAATCAAAACGACACAGCCACCCCAAAGTTTGGGACGCCTCTGTTTACAAGAACCTCGTTTACCGTACAAGTTCAATATCACAGAAAGTGAAAAATGGATAAAGAACTTGTGGTACTTACGTACAATGCAGTATCACTCAGCAGTGAAATCTATGTCATCAGGCCCGTAGCAGCACAATGAGTGGATTCAGGTACGATGATTCTAACTGAAATAAGTCACACAGAAAAAGAAACATCATAAGATATCAGTAATACACGGAATGTAAACTTGGCTACACAGGAACTGAATTACAGAACAGAACAGGGTCTCAAATTTAGAAAACCAACTTATGCTTGTTTAAGGGTAAAGGTGAGTTGGGGTGCTGCATAAAACCAGAGATTGAAATGAGCACAGATAAAGTTCCTTAAGCCAAATATGGAATAGACAAGAGCTACTCCTTGCTCAACGAAATGGCTCAACACCGCATATTAAACGCCTAAGAATGTACCTGACTCGTAAGTATCTTAAAACCTATGGATTGCTATGTCTCTGAAAGACAATCAAGCATGTGTACAGGGACATAAACGCAGCAGTGATAGGATTGGAGAGGTTCGGTGAGCAAATGAAGACCCTTTGAAGTCATATTGCATGGTACCCATTCCACGGGTTTCAACTACCCAGGTTTAAGGTATTCTTCCTTCAGCTAAAACATGCATGTGGAACCTAGAGTATGATCAACCATGTGATCGGGAGACGTGTTCAAATATGTCTCAGTTTTCGTACCCTGGTACTCGGGTGCAACATTCCAGACGCTTTACTAACACTCTCCCGACTTGGAGAGTCAGTCCCTTTAACCTCCTGTTTGGCCCAGTTTGCAATTTCTGCGGAAGATGAACAGGAATAGCGAGAACCAATGAGAGACTAGCTGGAGGTGTCTGGACGGGCAAATTTAACTCTCATTTCCCACCAGGAAGAGGAAATAACCAAAGGCTCAGCGTGCCGTGCCGGAACCAGATTAGGGCCTGAAGCCATCCTGCGGTGTTGCGGCCAGCTCATAAGAAAAGGAGTTGAAGAAAGGAGCTCAGGGGCACTGTAATTCACAAACCTGCAGAGTTATAAATGACAACTATCGTCCAAAAATATACTGAAGTAAGGCTGCCAAGAGGACTTGAAAGCGGGGCAGAATTGCAGGAAACTGATTTCAGGAGGTAGACTGGAATTGCATTGAAAGCATAGGAAAAGAGGCAGAACGTCCACAATGATGCACTTGGCCAAAAAGGGCGTATGCGTTTTTTCCTGAATATATTCAGGAAAAAACACATACGCCCTTTTTGGCCAACCAAGCAAGCTTGCAAAGGAAATCTGCACTACAATGAAGTCTCACTTCCCCCCGGTCAAAAGGGCCATCTGAAAAAAGTGTAAAATCCAGAAAGGCAGGACAGGCCATGGAGAACTGGGAGCCTTGTTATGCTGATGGGCGGGATGTAAATTGCCAACAGACACTCGGGAGAAGTGTATGGTGTTTCCTGAAACATCTAAAAAACAAAGCAACAGAGCCTAGGGCACTTCCACATATGGTCCTATAGCTTAGGGAAATTAAAATCAAAAAGATACAGCCACCCCAATGTTTGGGACGCCTCTGTTTACAAGAACCTCGTTTACCGTACAAGTTCAATATCACAGAAAGTGAAAAATGGATAAAGAAATTGTGGTACTTACGTACAATGCAGTATCACTCAGCAGTGAAATCTATGTCATCAGGCCCGTAGCAGCACAATGAGTGGATTCAGGTACGATGATTCTAACTGAAATAAGTCACACAGAAAAAGAAACATCATAAGATATCAGTAATACACGGAATGTAAACTTGGCTACACAGGAACTGAATTACAGAACAGAACAGTGTCTCAAATTTAGAAAACCAACTTATGCTTGTTTAAGGGTAAAGGTGAGTTGGGGTGCTGCATAAAACCAGAGATTGAAATGAGCACAGATAAAGTTCCTTAAGCCAAATATGGAATAGACAAGAGTTACTCCTGGCTCCACGAAATGGACTCAACACCGCATATTAAACGCCTAAGAATGTACCTGACTCTTAAGTATCTTAAAACCTATGGATTGCTATGTCTCCGAAAGAGAATCAAGCATGTGTACAGGGACATAAACGCAGCAGTGATAGGATTGGAGAGGTTCGGTGAGCAAATGAAGACCCTTTGAAGTCATATTGCATGGTACCCATTCCACGGGTTTCAACTACCCAGGTTTAAGGTATTCTTCCTTCAGCTAAAACATGCATGTGGAACCTAGAGTATGATCAACCATGTGATCGGGAGACGTGTTCAAATATGTCTCAGTTTTCGTACCCTGGTACTCGGGTGCAACATTCCAGATGCTTTACTAACACTCTCCCGACTTGGAGAGTCAGTCCCTTTAACCTCCTGTTTGGCCCAGTTTGCAATTTCTGCGGAAGATGAACAGGAATAGCGAGAACCAATGAGAGACTAGCTGGAGGTGTCTGGACGGGCAAATTTAACTCTCATTTCCCACCAGGAAGAGGAAATAACCAAAGGCTCAGCGTGCCATGCCGGAACCAGATTAGGGCCTGAAGCCATCCTGCGGTGTTGCAGCCAGGTCACAAGAAAGCGAGTTGAAGAAAGGAGCTCAGGGGCACTGTAATTCACAAACCTGCAGAGTTATAAATGACAGCTATCGTCCAAAAATATACTGAAGTAAGGCTGCCAAGAGGACTTGAAAGCGGGGCAGAATTGCAGGAAACCGATTTCAAGAGGTAGACTGGAATTGCATTGAAAGCATAGGAAAAGAGGCAGAACGTCCACAATGATGCACTTGGCCAAAAAGGGCGTATGCGTTTTTTCCTGAATATATTCAGGAAAAAACGCATACGCCCTTTTTGGCCAACCAAGCAAGCTTGCAAAGGAAATCTGCACTACAATGAAGTCTCACTTCCCCCCGGTCAAAAGGGCCATCTGAAAAAAGTGTAAAATCCAGAAAGGCAGGACAGGCCATGGAGAACTGAGAGCCTTGTTATGCTGATGGGCGGGATGTAAATTGCCAACAGACACTCGGGAGAAGTGTATGGTGTTTCCTGAAACATCTAAAAAACAAAGCAACAGAGCCTAGGGCACTTCCACTTATGGTCCTATAGCTTAGGGAAATTAAAATCAAAAAGATACAGCCACCCCAATGTTTGGGACGCCTCTGTTTACAAGAACCTCGTTTACCGTACAAGTTCAATATCACAGAAAGTGAAAAATGGATAAAGAACTTGTGGTACTTACGTACAATGCAGTATCACTCAGCAGTGAAATCTATGTCATCAGGCCCGTAGCAGCACAATGAGTGGATTCAGGTACGATGATTCTAACTGAAATAAGTCACACAGAAAAAGAAACATCATAAGATATCACTAATACACGGAATGTAAACTTGGCTACACAGGAACTGAATTACAGAACAGAACAGGGTCTCAAATTTAGAAAACCAACTTATGCTTGTTTAAGGGTAAAGGTGAGTTGGGGTGCTGCATAAAACCAGAGATTGAAATGAGCACAGATAAAGTTCCTTAAGCCAAATATGGAATAGACAAGAGCTACTCCTTGCTCAACGAAATGGGCTCAACACCGCATATTAAACGCCTAAGAATGTACCTGACTCTTAAGTATCTTAAAACCTATGGATTGCTATGTCTCCGAAAGAGAATCAAGCATGTGTACAGGGACATAAACAAAGCAGTGATAGGATTGGAGAGGTTCGGTGAGCAAATGAAGACCCTTTGAAGTCATATTGCATGGTACCCATTCCACGGGTTTCAACTACCCAGGTTTAAGGTATTCCTCCTTCAGCTAAAACATGCATGTGGAACCTAGAGTATGATCAACCATGTGATCGGGAGACGTGTTCAAATATGTCTCAGTTTTCGTACCCTGGTACTCGGGTGCAACATTCCAGACGCTTTACTAACACTCTCCCGACTTGGAGAGTCAGTCCCTTTAACCTCCTGTTTGGCCCAGTTTGCAATTTCTGCGGAAGATGAACAGGAATAGCGAGAACCAATGAGAGACTAGCGGGAGGTGTCTGGACGGGCAAATTTAACTCTCATTTCCCACCAGGAAGAGGAAATAACCAAAGGCTCAGCGTGCCGTGCCGGAACCAGAT
The DNA here is from genome assembly GCF_963455315.2 of Globicephala melas. NCBI lineage: Eukaryota > Metazoa > Chordata > Mammalia > Artiodactyla > Delphinidae > Globicephala > Globicephala melas. The sequence continues at coordinate 99,017 of NW_027207516.1, read as the reverse complement.
TAGGGCCTGAAGCCATCCTGCGGTGTGCGGCCAGCTCACAAGAAAACGAGTTGAAGAAAGGAGCTCAGGGGCACTGTAATTCACAAACCTGCAGAGTTATAAATGACAACTATCGTCCAAAAATATACTGAAGTAAGGGTGCCAAGAGGACTTGAAAGCGGGGCAGAATTGCAGGAAACCGATTTCAGGAGGTAGACTGGAATTGCATTGAAAGCATAGGAAAAGAGGCAGAACGTCCACAATGATGCACTTGGCCAAAAAGGGCGTATGCGTTTTTTCCTGAATATATTCAGGAAAAAACGCATACGCCCTTTTTGGCCAACCAAGCAAACTTGCAAAGGAAATCTGCACTACAATGAAGTCTCACTTCCCCCCGGTCTAAAGGGCCATCTGAAAAAAGTGTAAAATCCAGAAAGGCAGGACAGGCCATGGAGAACTGGGAGCCTTGTTATGCTGATGGGTGGGATGTAAATTGCCAACAGACACTCGGGAGAAGTGTATGGTGTTTCCTGAAACATCTAAAAAACAAAGCAACAGAGCCTAGGGCACTTCCACTTATGGTCCTATAGCTTAGGGAAATTAAAATCAAAAAGACACAGCCACCCCAAAGTTTGGGACGCCTCTGTTTACAAGAACCTCGTTTACCGTACAAGTTCAACATCACAGAAAGTGAAAAATGGATAAAGAACTTGTGGTACTTACGTACAATGCAGTATCACTCAGCAATGAAATCTATGTCATCAGGCCCGTAGCAGCATAATGAGTGGATTCAGGTACAATGATTCTAACTGAAATAAGTCACACAGAAAAAGAAACATCATAAGATATCAGTAATACACGGAATGTAAACTTGGCTACACAGGAACTGAATTACAGAACAGAACAGGGTCTCAAATTTAGAAAACCAACTTATGCTTGCTTAAGGGGAAAGGTGAGTTGGGGTGCTGCATAAAACCAGAGATTGAAATGAGCACAGATAAAGTTCCTTAAGCCAAATATGGAATAGACAAGAGCTACTCCTTGCTCAATGAAATGGACTCAACACCCCATATTAAACGCCTAAGAATGTACCTTACTAGTAAGTATCTTAAAACCTATGGATTGCTATGTCTCCAAAAGAGAATCAAGCGTGTGTACAGGGGCATAAACGCAGCAGTGATAGGATTGGAGAGGTTCGGTGAGCAAATGAAGACCCTTTGAAGTCATATTGCATGGTACCCATTCCACGGGTTTCAACTACCCACGTTTAAGGTATTCTTCCTTCAGCTAAAACATGCATGTGGAACCCAGAGTATGATCAACCGTGTGAACGGGAGACGTGTTCAAATATGTCTCAGTTTTCCTCCCCTGGTACTCGGGTGCAACATTCCAGACGCTTTACTAACACTCTCCCCACTTGGATAGTCAGCCTTTAACCTCCTGTTTAGCCCAGTTTGCAATTTCTGTGGAAGATGATCAGGAAGAGCGAGAACCAATGAGAGACTAGCTGGAGGTGTCTGGACGGGCAAATTTAACTCTCATTTCCCACCAGGAAGAGGAACTAACCAAAGGCTCAGCGTGCCGTGCCGGAACCAGATTAGGGCCTGAAGCCATCCTGCGGTGTTGCGGCCAGCTCAAAAGAAAGCGAGTTGAAGAAAGGAGCTCAGGGGCACTGTAATTCACAAACCTGCAGAGTTATAAATGACAGCTATCGTCCAAAAATATACTGAAGTAAGGCTGCCAAGAGGACTTGAAAGTGGGGCAGAATTGCAGGAAACCGATTTCAGGAGGTTGACTGGAATTGCATTGAAAGCATAGGAAAAGAGGCAAAACGTCCACAATGATGCACTTGGCCAAAAAGGGCGTATGCGTTTTTTCCTGAATATATTCAGGAAAAAACGCATACGCCCTTTTTGGCCAACCAAGCGAGCTTGCAAAGGAAATCTGCACTACAATGAAGTCTCACTTCCCCCCGGTCAAAAGGGCCATCTGAAAAAAGTGTAAAATCCAGAAAGGCAGGACAGGCCATGGAGAACTGGGAGCCTTGTTATGCTGATGGGCGGGATGTAAATTGCCAACAGACACTCGGGAGAAGTGTATGGTGTTTCCTGAAACATCTAAAAAACAAAGCAACAGAGCCTAGGGCACTTCCACTTATGGTCCTATAGCTTAGGGAAATTAAAATCAAAAAGACACAGCCACCCCAAAGTTTGGGACGCCTCTGTTTACAAGAACCTCGTTTTCCGTACAAGTTCAATATCACAGAAAGAGGAAAATGGATAAAGAACTTGTGGTACTTATGTACAATGCAGTATCACTCAGCAATGAAATCTATGTCATCAGGCCCGTAGCAGCACAATGAGTGGATTCAGGTACGATGATTCTAACTGAAATAAGTCACACAGAAAAAGAAACATCATAAGATATCAGTAATACACGGAATGTAAACTTGGCTACACAGGAACTGAATTCCAAAACACAACAGGGTCTCAAATTTAGAAAACCAACTTATGCTTGCTTAAGGGGAAAGGTGAGTTGGGGTGCTGCATAAAACCAGAGATTGAAATGAGCACAGATAAAGTTCCTTAAGCCAAATATGGAATAGATAAGAGCTACTCCTTGCTCAAAGAAATGGACTCAACACCCCATATTAAACGCCTAAGAATGTACCTGACTAGTAAGTATCTTAAAACCTATGGATTGCTATGTCTCCGAAAGAGAATCAAGCATGTGTACAGGGGCATAAACGCAGCAGTGATAGGATTGGAGAGGTTCGGTGAGCAAATGAAGACCCTTTGAAGTCATATTGCATGGTACCCATTACACGGTTCTCAACTCTCCAGGTTTAAGGTATTCTTCCTTCAGCTAAAACATGCATGTGGAACCCAGAGTATGATCAACCGTGTGAACGGGAGACCTGTTCAAATATGTCTCAGTTTTCCTCCCCTGGTACTCGGGTGCAACATTCCAGACGCTTTACTAACACTCTCCCCACTTGGAGAGTCAGCGCCTTTAACCTCCTGTTTGGCCCAGTTTGCAATTTCTGCGGAAGATGAACAGGAATAGGGAGAACCAATGAGAGACTAGCTGGAGGTGTCTGGACGGGCAAATTTAACTCTCATTTCCCACCAGGAAGAGGAACTAACCAAAGGCTCAGCATGCCATGCCGGAACCAGATTAGGGCCTGAAGCCATCCTGCGGTGTTGCGGCCAGCTCAAAAGAAAACGAGTTGAAGAAAGGAGCTCAGGGGCACTGTAATTCACAAACCTGCAGAGTTATAAATGACAGCTATCGTCCAAAAATATACTGAAGTAAGGCTGCCAAGAGGACTTGAAAGCGGGGCAGAATTGCAGGAAACCGATTTCAGGAGGTAGACTGGAATTGCATTGAAAGCATAGGAAAAGAGGCAGAACGTCCACAATGATGCACTTGGCCAAAAAGGGCGTATGCGTTTTTTCCTGAATATATTCAGGAAAAAACGCATACGCCCTTTTTGGCCAAACAAGCAAACTTGCATAGGAAATCTGCACTACAATGAAGTCTCACTTCCCCCCGGTCAAAAGGGCCATCTGAAAAAAGTGTAAAATCCAGAAAGGCAGGACAGGCCATGGAGAACTGGGAGCCTTGTTATGCTGATGGGCGGAATGTAAATTGCCAACAGACACTCAGGAGAAGTGTATGGTGTTTCCTGAAACATCTAAAAAACAAAGCAACAGAGCCTAGGGCACTTCCACTTATGGTCCTATAGCTTAGGGAAATTAAAATCAAAAAGACACAGCCACCCCAAAGTTTGGGACGCCTCTGTTTACAAGAACCTCGTTTACCGTACAAGTTCAACATCGCAGAAAGTGAAAAATGGATAAAGAAGTTGTGGTATTTACTTACAAAGCAATATCACTCAGCAATGAAATCTATGTCATCAGGCCCTTAGCAGCACAATGAGTGGATTCAGGTATGATGATTCTAACTGAAATAAGTCACACAGAAAAAGAAACATCATAAGATATCAGTAATACACGGAATGTAAACTTGGCTACACAGGAACTGAATTCCAAAACACAACAGGGTCTCAAATTTAGAAAACCAACTTATGCTTGCTTAAGGGGAAAGGTGAGTTGGGGTGCTGCATAAAACCAGAGATTGAAATGAGCACAGATAAAGTTCCTTAAGCCAAATATGGAATAGACAAGAGCTACTCCTTGCTCAACGAAATGGACTCAACACCCCATATTAAATGCCTAAGAATGTACCTGACTAGTAAGTATCTTAAAACCTATGGATTGCTATGTCTCCATAAGAGAATCAAGCGTGTGTACAGGGGCATAAACGCAGCAGTGATAGGATTGGAGAGGTTCGGTGAGCAAATGAAGACCCTTTGAAGTCATATTGCATGGTACCCATTACACGGGTCTCAACTCTCCAGGTTTAAGGTATTCTTCCTTCAGCTAAAATATGCATGTGGAACCCAGAGTATGATCAACAGTGTGAACGGGAGACGTGTTCAAATATGTCTCAGTTTTCCTCCCCTGGTACTCGGGTGCAACATTCCAGACGCTTTACTAACACTCTCCCCACTTGGAGAGTCAGCGCCTTTAACCTCCTGTTTGGCCCAGTTTGCAATTTCTGCGGAAGATGAACAGGAATAGGGAGAACCAATGAGAGACTAGCTGGAGGTGTCTGGACGGGCAAATTTAACTCTCATTTCCCACCAGGAAGAGGAAATAACCAAAGGCTCAGCGTGCCATGCCGGAACAAGATTAGGGCCTGAAGCCAACCTGCGGTGTTGCGGCCAGCTCACAAGAAAGCGAGTTGAAGAAAGGAGCTCAGGGGCACTGTAATTCACAAACCTGCAGAGTTATAAATGACAGCTATCATCCAAAAATATACTGAAGTAAGGCTGCCAAGAGGACTTGAAAGCGGGGCAGAATTGCAGGAAACCGATTTCAGGAGGTAGACTGGAATTGCATTGAAAGCATAGGAAAAGAGGCAGAACGTCCACAATGATGCACTTGGCCAAAAAGGGCGTATGCGTTTTTTCCTGAATATATTCAGGAAAAAACGCATACGCCCTTTTTGGCCAACCAAGCAAACTTGCAAAGGAAATCTGCACTACAATGAAGTCTCACTTCCCCCCGGTCAAAAGGGCCATCTGAAAAAAGTGTAAAATCCAGAAAGGCAGGACAGGCCATGGAGAACTGGGAGACTTGTTATGCTGATGGGCGGGATGTAAATTGCCAACAGACACTCGGAGAAGTGTATGGTGTTTCCTGAAACATCTAAAAAACAAAGCAACAGAGCCTAGGGCACTTCCACTTATGGCCCTATAGCTTAGGGAAATTAAAATCAAAACGACACAGCCACCCCAAAGTTTGGGACGCCTCTGTTTACAAGAACCTCGTTTACCATACAAGTTCAATATCACAGAAAGTGAAAAATGGATAAAGAACTTGTGGTACTTACGTACAATGCAGTATCACTCAGCAGTGAAATCTATGTCATCAGGCCCGTAGCAGCACAATGAGTGGATTCAGGTACGATGATTCTAACTGAAATAAGTCACACAGAAAAAGAAACATCATAAGATATCAGTAATACACGGAATGTAAACTTGGCTACACAGGAACTGAATTACAGAACAGAACAGGGACTCAAATTTAGAAAACCAACTTATGCTTGCTTAAGGGGAAAGGTGAGTTGGGATGCTGCATAAAAGCAGAGATTGAAATGAGCACAGATAAAGTTCCTTAAGCCAAATATGGAATAGACAAGAGTTACTCCTTGCTCAACGAAATGGATTCAACACCGCATATTAAACGCCTAAGAATGTACCTGACTCTTAAGTATCTTAAAACCTATGGATTGCTATGTCTCCGAAAGAGAATCAAGCATGTGTACAGGGACATAAACGCAGCAGTGATAGGATTGGAGAGGTTCGGTGAGCAAATGAAGACCCTTTGAAGTCATACTGCATGGTACCCATTCCACGGGTTTCAACTACCCAGGTTTAAGGTATTCTTCCTTCAGCTAAAACATGCATGTGGAACCTAGAGTATGATCAACCATGTGATCGGGAGACGTGTTCAAATATGTCTCAGTTTTCGTACCCTGGTACTCGGGTGCAACATTCCAGACGCTTTACTAACACTCTCCCGACTTGGAGAGTCAGTCCCTTTAACCTCCTGTTTGGCCCAGTTTGCAATTTCTGCGGAAGATGAACAGGAATAGCGAGAACCAATGAGAGACTAGCTGGAGGTGTCTGGACGGGCAAATTTAACTCTCATTTCCCACCAGGAAGAGGAAATAACCAAAGGCTCAGCGTGCCGTGCCGGAACCAGATTAGGGCCTGAAGCCATCCTGCGGTGTTGCGGCCAGCTCACAAGAAAACGAGTTGAAGAAAGGAGCTCAGGGGCACTGTAATTCACAAACCTGCAGAGTTATAAATGACAACTATCGTCCAAAAATATACTGAAGTAAGGCTACCAAGAGGACTTGAAAGCGGAGCAGAATTGCAGGAAACCGATTTCAGGAGGTAGACTGGAATTGCATTGAAAGCATAGGAAAAGAGGCAAAACGTCCACAATGATGCACTTGGCCAAAAAGGGCGTATGCGTTTTTTCCTGAATATATTCAGGAAAAAACGCATACGCCCTTTTTGGCCAACCAAGCAAGCTTGCAAAGGAAATCTGCACTACAATGAAGTCTCACTTCCCCCCGGTCAAAAGGGTCATCTGAAAAAAGTGTAAAATCCAGAAAGGCAGGACAGGCCATGGAGAACTGGGAGCCTTGTTATGCTGATGGGCCGGATGTAAATTGCCAACAGACACTCGGGAGAAGTGTATGGTGTTTCCTGAAACATCTAAAAAACAAAGCAACAGAGCCTAGGGCACTTCCACTTATGGTCCTATAGCTTAGGGAAATTAAAATCAAAAAGATACAGCCACCCCAATGTTTGGGACGCCTCTGTTTACAAGAACCTCATTTACCGTAAAAGTTCAATATCACAGAAAGTGAAAAATGGATAAAGAACTTGTGGTACTTACGTACAATGCAGTATCACTCAGCAGTGAAATCTATGTCATCAGGCCCGTAGCAGCATAATGAGTGGATTCAGGTACGATGATTCTAACTGAAATAAGTCACACAGAAAAAGAAACATCATAAGATATCACTAATACACGGAATGTAAACTTGGCTACACAGGAACTGAATTCCAATACAGAACAGGGTCTCACATTTAGAAAACCAACTTATGCTTGCTTAAGGGGAAAGGTGAGTTGGGGTGCTGCATAAAACCAGAGATTGAAATGAGCACAGATAAAGTTCCTTAAGCCAAATATGGAATAGACAAGAGCTACTCCTTGCTCAACGAAATGGACTCAACACCCCATATTAAACGCTTAAGAATGTACCTGACTAGTAAGTATCTTAAGACCTATGGATTGCTATGTCTCCATAAGAGAATCAAGCGTGTGTCCAGGGGCATAAACGCAGCAGTGATAGGATTGGAGAGGTTCGGTGAGCAAATGAAGACCCTTTGAAGTCATATTGCATGGTACCCATTCCACGGGTCTCAACTCTCCAGGTTTAAGGTATTCTTCCTTCAGCTGAAACTTGCATGTGGAACCCAGAGTATGATCAACCATGTGAACGGGAGAAGTGTTCAAATATGTCTCAGTTTTCCTCCCATGGTACTCGGGTGCAACATTCCAGATGCTTTACTAACACTCTCCCCACTTGGAGAGTCAGCGCCTTTAACCTCCTGTTTGGTCCAATTTGCAATTTCTGCGGAAGATGAACAGGAATAGGGAGAACCAATGAGAGATTGGCTGGAGGTGTCTGGACGGGCAAATTTAACTCTCATTTCCCACCAGGAAGAGGAAATAACCAAAGGCTCAGCGTGCCGTGCCGGAACCAGATTAGGGCCTGAAGCCATCCTGCGGTGTTGCGGCCAGCTCACAAGAAAGCGAGTTGAAGAAAGGAGCTCAGGGGCACTGTAATTCACAAACCTGCAGAGTTATAAATGACAGCTATCGTCCAAAAATATACTGAAGTAAGGCGGCCAAGAGGACTTGAAAGCGGGGCAGAATTGCAGGAAACCGATTTCAGGAGGTAGACTGGAATTGCATTGAAAGCATAGGAAAAGAGGCAGAACGTCCACAATGATGCACTTGGCCAAAAAGGGCGTATGCGTTTTTTCCTGAATATATTCAGGAAAAAACGCATACGCCCTTTTTGGCCAACCAAGCAAACTTGCAAAGGAAATCTGCACTACAATGAAGTCTCACTTCCCCCCGGTCAAAAGGGCCATCTGAAAAAAGTGTAAAATCCAGAAAGGCAGGACAGGCCATGGAGAACTGGGAGACTTGTTATGCTGATGGGCGGGATGTAAATTGCCAACAGACACTCCGGAGAAGTGTATGGTGTTTCCTAAAACATCTAAAAAACAAAGCAACAGAGCCTAGGGCACTTCCACTTATGGCCCTATAGCTTAGGGAAATTAAAATCAAAACGACACAGCCACCCCAAAGTTTGGGACGCCTCTGTTTACAAGAACCTCGTTTACCATACAAGTTCAATATCACAGAAAGTGAAAAATGGATAAAGAACTTGTGGTACTTACGTACAATGCAGTATCACTCAGCAGTGAAATCTATGTCATCAGGCCCGTAGCAGCACAATGAGTGGATTCAGGTACGATGATTCTAACTGAAATAAGTCACACAGAAAAATAAACATCATAAGATATCAGTAATACACGGAATGTAAACTTGGCTACACAGGAACTGAATTACAGAACAGAACAGGGACTCAAATTTAGAAAACCAACTTATGCTTGCTTAAGGGGAAAGGTGAGTTGGGATGCTGCATAAAAGCAGAGATTGAAATGAGCACAGATAAAGTTCCTTAAGCCAAATATGGAATAGACAAGAGTTACTCCTTGCTCAACGAAATGGATTCAACACCGCATATTAAACGCCTAAGAATGTACCTGACTCTTAAGTATCTTAAAACCTATGGATTGCTATGTCTCCGAAAGAGAATCAAGCATGTGTACAGGGACATAAACGCAGCAGTGATAGGATTGGAGAGGTTCGGTGAGCAAATGAAGACCCTTTGAAGTCATACTGCATGGTACCCATTCCACGGGTTTCAACTACCCAGGTTTAAGGTATTCTTCCTTCAGCTAAAACATGCATGTGGAACCTAGAGTATGATCAACCATGTGATCGGGAGACGTGTTCAAATATGTCTCAGTTTTCGTACCCTGGTACTCGGGTGCAACATTCCAGACGCTTTACTAACACTCTCCCGACTTGGAGAGTCAGTCCCTTTAACCTCCTGTTTGGCCCAGTTTGCAATTTCTGCGGAAGATGAACAGGAATAGCGAGAACCAATGAGAGACTAGCTGGAGGTGTCTGGACGGGCAAATTTAACTCTCATTTCCCACCAGGAAGAGGAAATAACCAAAGGCTCAGCGTGCCGTGCCGGAACCAGATTAGGGCCTGAAGCCATCCTGCGGTGTTGCGGCCAGCTCACAAGAAAACGAGTTGAAGAAAGGAGCTCAGGGGCACTGTAATTCACAAACCTGCAGAGTTATAAATGACAACTATCGTCCAAAAATATACTGAAGTAAGGCTACCAAGAGGACTTGAAAGCGGAGCAGAATTGCAGGAAACCGATTTCAGGAGGTAGACTGGAATTGCATTGAAAGCATAGGAAAAGAGGCAAAACGTCCACAATGATGCACTTGGCCAAAAAGGGCGTATGCGTTTTTTCCTGAATATATTCAGGAAAAAACGCATACGCCCTTTTTGGCCAACCAAGCAAGCTTGCAAAGGAAATCTGCACTACAATGAAGTCTCACTTCCCCCCGGTCAAAAGGGTCATCTGAAAAAAGTGTAAAATCCAGAAAGGCAGGACAGGCCATGGAGAACTGGGAGCCTTGTTATGCTGATGGGCCGGATGTAAATTGCCAACAGACACTCGGGAGAAGTGTATGGTGTTTCCTGAAACATCTAAAAAACAAAGCAACAGAGCCTAGGGCACTTCCACTTATGGTCCTATAGCTTAGGGAAATTAAAATCAAAAAGATACAGCCACCCCAATGTTTGGGACGCCTCTGTTTACAAGAACCTCATTTACCGTAAAAGTTCAATATCACAGAAAGTGAAAAATGGATAAAGAACTTGTGGTACTTACGTACAATGCAGTATCACTCAGCAGTGAAATCTATGTCATCAGGCCCGTAGCAGCATAATGAGTGGATTCAGGTACGATGATTCTAACTGAAATAAGTCACACAGAAAAAGAAACATCATAAGATATCACTAATACACGGAATGTAAACTTGGCTACACAGGAACTGAATTCCAATACAGAACAGGGTCTCACATTTAGAAAACCAACTTATGCTTGCTTAAGGGGAAAGGTGAGTTGGGGTGCTGCATAAAACCAGAGATTGAAATGAGCACAGATAAAGTTCCTTAAGCCAAATATGGAATAGACAAGAGCTACTCCTTGCTCAACGAAATGGACTCAACACCCCATATTAAACGCTTAAGAATGTACCTGACTAGTAAGTATCTTAAGACCTATGGATTGCTATGTCTCCATAAGAGAATCAAGCGTGTGTCCAGGGGCATAAACGCAGCAGTGATAGGATTGGAGAGGTTCGGTGAGCAAATGAAGACCCTTTGAAGTCATATTGCATGGTACCCATTCCACGGGTCTCAACTCTCCAGGTTTAAGGTATTCTTCCTTCAGCTGAAACTTGCATGTGGAACCCAGAGTATGATCAACCATGTGAACGGGAGAAGTGTTCAAATATGTCTCAGTTTTCCTCCCATGGTACTCGGGTGCAACATTCCAGATGCTTTACTAACACTCTCCCCACTTGGAGAGTCAGCGCCTTTAACCTCCTGTTTGGTCCAATTTGCAATTTCTGCGGAAGATGAACAGGAATAGGGAGAACCAATGAGAGATTGGCTGGAGGTGTCTGGACGGGCAAATTTAACTCTCATTTCCCACCAGGAAGAGGAAATAACCAAAGGCTCAGCGTGCCGTGCCGGAACCAGATTAGGGCCTGAAGCCATCCTGCGGTGTTGCGGCCAGCTCACAAGAAAGCGAGTTGAAGAAAGGAGCTCAGGGGCACTGTAATTCACAAACCTGCAGAGTTATAAATGACAGCTATCGTCCAAAAATATACTGAAGTAAGGCGGCCAAGAGGACTTGAAAGCGGGGCAGAATTGCAGGAAACCGATTTCAGGAGGTAGACTGGAATTGAATTGAAAGCATAGGAAAAGAGGCAGAACGTCCACAATGATGCACTTGGCCAAAAAGGGCGTATGCGTTTTTTCCTGAATATATTCAGGAAAAAACGCATACGCCCTTTTTGGCCAACCAAGCAAGCTTGCAAAGGAAATCTGCACTACAATGAAGTCTCACTTCCCCCCGGTCAAAAGGGCCATCGGAAAAAAGTGTAAAATCCAGAAAGGCAGGACAGGCCATGGAGAACTGGGAGCCTTGGTATGCTGATGGGCGGGATGTAAATTGCCAACAGACACTCAGGAGAAGTGTATGGTGTTTCCTGAAACATCTAAAAAACAAAGCAACAGAGCCTAGGGCACTTCCACTTATGGTCCTATAGCTTAGGGAAATTAAAATAAAAAAGACACAGCCACCCCAAAGTTTGGGACGCCTCTGTTTACAAGAACCTCATTTACAGTACAAGTTCAACATCGCAGAAAGTGAAAAATGGATAAAGAACTTGTGGTACTTACGTACAATGCAGTATCACTCAGCAATGAAATCTATGTCATCAGGCCCGTAGCAGAATAATGAGTGGATTCAGGTACGATGATTCTAACTGAAATAAGTCACACAGAAAAAGAAACATCAGAAGATATCACTAATACACGGAATGTAAACTTGGCTACACAGGAACTGAATTCCAAAACAGAACAGGGTCTCAAATTTAGAAAACCAACTTATGCTTGCTTAAGGGGAAAGGTGAGTTGGGGTGCTGCATAAAACCAGAGATTGAAATGAGCACAGATAAAGTTCCTTAAGCCAAATATGGAATAGACAAGAGCTACTCCTTGCTCAACGAAATGGACTCAACACCCCATATTAAGCGCCTAAGAATGTACCTGACTAGTAAGTATCTTAAAACCTATGGATTGCTGTGTCTCCAAAAGAGAATCAAGCATGTGTACAGGGGCATAAACGCAGCAGTAATACGATTGGAGAGGTTCGGTGAGCAAATGAAGACCCTTTGAAGTCATATTGCATGGTACCCATTCCACGGGTTTCAACTACCCAGGTTAAAGGTATTCTTCCTTCAGCTAAAACATGCATGTGGAACCTAGAGTATGATCAACCATGTGATCGGGAGACGTGTTCAAATATGTCTCAGTTTTTGTACCCTGGTACTCGGGTGCAACATTCCAGACGCTTTACTAACACTCTCCCGACTTGGAGAGTCAGTCCCTTTAACCTCCTGTTTGGCCCAGTTTGCAATTTCTGTGGAAGATGAACAGGAATAGCGAGAACCAATGAGAGACTAGCTGGAGGTGTCTGGACGGGCAAATTTAACTCTCATTTCCCACAAGGAAGAGGAATTAACCAAAGGTTCAGCGTGCCGTGCCGGAACCAGATTAGGGCCTGAAGCCATCCTGCGGTGTTGCGGCCAGGTCACAAGAAAGCGAGTTGAAGAAAGGAGCTCAGGGGCACTGTAATTCAGAAACCTGCAGAGTTATAAATGACAGCTATCGTCCAAAAATATACTGAAGTAAGGCTGCCAAGAGGACTTGAAAGCGGGGCAGAATTGCAGGAAACCGATTTCAGGAGGTAGACTGGAATTGCATTGAAAGCATAGGAAAAGAGGCAGAACGTCCACAATGATGCACTTGGCCAAAAAGGGCGTATGCGTTTTTTCCTGAATATATTCAGGAAAAAACGCATACGCCCTTTTTGGCCAACCAAGCAAGCTTGCAAAGGAAATCTGCACTACAATGAAGTCTCACTTCCCCCCGGTCAAAAGGGCCATCTGCAAAAAGTGTAAAATCCAGAAAGGCAGGACAGGCCATGGAGAACTGGGAGCCTTGTTATGCTGATGGGCGGGATGTAAATTGCCAACAGCCACTCGGGAGAAGTGTATGGTGTTTCCTGAAACATCTAAAAAACAAAGCAACAGAGCCTAGGGCACTTCCACTTATGGTCCTATAGCTTAGGGAAATTAAAATGAAAAAGACACAGCCACCCCAAAGTTTGGGACGCCTCTGTTTACAAGAACCTCGTTTACCGTACAAGTTCAATATCACAGAAAGTGAAAAATGGATAAAGAACTTGTGGTACTTACGTACAATGCAGTATCACTCAGCAGTGAAATCTATGTCATCAGGCCCGTAGCAGCACAATGAGTGGATTCAGGTACGATGATTCTAACTGAAATAAGTCACACAGAAAAAGAAACATCATAAGATATCAGTAATACACGGAATGTAAACTTGGCTACACAGGAACTGAATTACAGAACAGAACAGGGTCTCAAATTTAGAAAACCAACTTATGCTTGCTTAAGGGGAAAGGTGAGTTGGGGTGCTGCATAAAACCAGAGATTGAAATGAGCACAGATAAAGTTCCTTAAGCCAAATATGGAATAGACAAGAGCTACTCCTTGCTCAACGAAATGGACTCAACACCCCATATTAAACGCTTAAGAATGTACCTGACTAGTAAGTATCTTAAAACCTATGGATTGCTATGTCTCCATAAGAGAATCAAGGGTGTGTCCAGGGGCATAAACGCAGCAGTGATAGGATTGGAGAGGTTCGGTGAGCAAATGAAGACCCTATGAAGTCATATTGCATGGTACCCATTCCACGGGTCTCAACTCTCCAGGTTTAAGGTATTCTTCCTTCAGCTGAAACTTGCATGTGGAACCCAGAGTATGATCAACCATGTGAACGGGAGAAGTGTTCAAATATGTCTCAGTTTTCCTCCCATGGTACTCGGGTGCAACATTCCAGATGCTTTACTAACACTCTCCCCACTTGGAGAGTCAGCGCCTTTAACCTCCTGTTTGGCCCAATTTGCAATTTCTGCGGAAGATGAACAGGAATAGGGAGAACCAATGAGAGACTAGCTGGAGGTGTCTGGACGGGCAAATTTAACTCTCATTTCCCACCAGGAAGAGGAAATAACCAAAGGCTCAGCGTGCCGTGCCGGAACCAGATTAGGGCCTGAAGCCATCCTGCGGTGTTGCGGCCAGCTCACAAGAAAGCGAGTTGAAGAAAGGAGCTCAGGGGCACTGTAATTCACAAACCTGCAGAGTTATAAATGACAGCTATCGTCCAAAAATATACTGAAGTAAGGCTGCCAAGAGGACTTGAAAGCGGGGCAGAATTGCAGGAAACCGATTTCAGGAGGTACACTGGAATTGCATTGAAAGCATAGGAAAAGAGGCAGAACGTCGACAATGATGCACTTGGCCAAAAAGGGCGTATGCGTTTTTTCCTGAATATATTCAGGAAAAAACGCATACGCCCTTTTTGGCCAACCAAGCAAGCTTGCAAAGGAAATCTGCACTACAATGAAGTCTCACTTCCCCCCGGTCAAAAGGGCCATCTGAAAAAAGTGTAAAATCCAGAAAGGCAGGACAGGCCATGGAGAACTGGGAGCCTTGTTATGCTGATGGGCGGGATGTAATTTGCCAACAGCCACTCGGGAGAAGTGTATGGTGTTTCCTGAAACATCTAAAAAACAAAGCAACAGAGCCTAGGGCACTTCCACTTATGGTCCTATAGCTTAGGGAAATTAAAATGAAAAAGACACAGCCACCCCAAAGTTTGGGACGCCTCTGTTTACAAGAACCTCGTTTACCGTACAAGTTCAATATCACAGAAAGTGAAAAATGGATAAAGAACTTGTGGTACTTACGTACAATGCAGTATCACTCAGCAGTGAAATCTATGTCATCAGGCCCGTAGCAGCACAATGAGTGGATTCAGGTACGATGATTCTAACTGAAATAAGTCACACAGAAAAAGAAACATCATAAGATATCAGTAATACACGGAATGTAAACTTGGCTACACAGGAACTGAATTACAGAACAGAACAGGGTCTCAAATTTAGAAAACCAACTTATGCTTGCTTAAGGGGAAAGGTGAGTTGGGGTGCTGCATAAAACCAGAGATTGAAATGAGCACAGATAAAGTTCCTTAAGCCAAATATGGAATAGACAAGAGCTACTCCTTGCTCAACGAAATGGACTCAACACCCCATATTAAACGCTTAAGAATGTACCTGACTAGTAAGTATCTTAAAACCTATGGATTGCTATGTCTCCATAAGAGAATCAAGGGTGTGTCCAGGGGCATAAACGCAGCAGTGATAGGATTGGAGAGGTTCGGTGAGCAAATGAAGACCCTATGAAGTCATATTGCATGGTACCCATTCCACGGGTCTCAACTCTCCAGGTTTAAGGTATTCTTCCTTCAGCTGAAACTTGCATGTGGAACCCAGAGTATGATCAACCATGTGAACGGGAGAAGTGTTCAAATATGTCTCAGTTTTCCTCCCATGGTACTCGGGTGCAACATTCCAGATGCTTTACTAACACTCTCCCCACTTGGAGAGTCAGCGCCTTTAACCTCCTGTTTGGCCCAATTTGCAATTTCTGCGGAAGATGAACAGGAATAGGGAGAACCAATGAGAGACTAGCTGGAGGTGTCTGGACGGGCAAATTTAACTCTCATTTCCCACCAGGAAGAGGAAATAACCAAAGGCTCAGCGTGCCGTGCCGGAACCAGATTAGGGCCTGAAGCCATCCTGCGGTGTTGCGGCCAGCTCACAAGAAAGCGAGTTGAAGAAAGGAGCTCAGGGGCACTGTAATTCACAAACCTGCAGAGTTATAAATGACAGCTATCGTCCAAAAATATACTGAAGTAAGGCTGCCAAGAGGACTTGAAAGCGGGGCAGAATTGCAGGAAACCGATTTCAGGAGGTAGACTGGAATTGCATTGAAAGCATAGGAAAAGAGGCAGAACGTCGACAATGATGCACTTGGCCAAAAAGGGCGTATGCGTTTTTTCCTGAATATATTCAGGAAAAAACGCATACGCCCTTTTTGGCCAACCAAGCAAGCTTGCAAAGGAAATCTGCACTACAATGAAGTCTCACTTCCCCCCGGTCAAAAGGGCCATCTGCAAAAAGTGTAAAATCCAGAAAGGCAGGACAGGCCATGGAGAACTGGGAGCCTTGTTATGCTGATGGGCGGGATGTAATTTGCCAACAGCCACTCGGGAGAAGTGTATGTTGTTTCCTGAAACATCTAAAAAACAAAGCAACAGAGCCTAGGGCACTTCCACTTATGGTCCTATAGCTTAGGGAAATTAAAATGAAAAAGACACAGCCACCCCAAAGTTTGGGACGCCTCTGTTTACAAGAACCTCGTTTACCGTACAAGTTCAATATCACAGAAAGTGAAAAATGGATAAAGAACTTGTGGTACTTACGTACAATACAGTATCACTCAGCAATGAAATCTATGTCCTCAGGCCCGTAGCAGCATAATGAGTGGATTCAGGTACGATGATTCTAACTGAAATAAGTCACACAGAAAAGGAAACATCATAAGATATCAGTAATACACGGAATGTAAACTGGGCTACACAGGAACTGAATTCCAAAACAGAACAGGGTCTCAAATTTAGAAAACCAACTTATGCTTGCTTAAGGGTAAAGGTGAGTTGGGGTGCTGCATAAAACCAGAGATTGAAATGAGCACAGATAAAGTTCCTTAAGCCAAATACGGAATAGACAAGAGCTACTCCTTGCTCAACGAAATGGACTCAACACCGCATATTAAACGCATAAGAATGTACCTGACTCTTAAGTATCTTAAAACCTATGGATTGCTATGTCTCCGGAAGAGAATCAAGCATGTGTACAGGGGCATAAACGCAGCAGTGATAGGATTGGAGAGGTTCGGTGAGCAAATGAAGACCCTTTGAAGTCATATTGCATGGTACCCATTACACGGGTCTCAACTCTCCAGGTTTAAGGTATTCTTCCTTCAGCTGAAACTTGCATGTGGAACCCAGAGTATGATCAACCATGTGAACGGGAGAAGTGTTCAAATATGTCTCAGTTTTCCTCCCATGGTACTCGGGTGCAACATTCCAGATGCTTTACTAACACTCTCCCCACTTGGAGAGTCAGCGCCTTTAACCTCCTGTTTGGCCCAATTTGCAATTTCTGCGGAAGATGAACAGGAATAGGGAGAACCAATGAGAGATTGGCTGGAGGTGTCTGGACGGGCAAATTTAACTCTCGTTTCCCACCAGGAAGAGGAATTAACCAAAGGCTCAGCGTGCCATGCCGGAACCAGATTAGGGCCTGAAGCCATCCTGCGGTGTTGCGGCCAGGTCACAAGAAAAAGAGTTGAAGAAAGGAGCTCAGGGGCACTGTAATTCACAAACCTGCAGAGTTATAAATGACAGCTATCGTCCAAAAATATACTGAAGTAAGGCTGCCAAGAGGACTTGAAAGCGGGGCAGAATTGCACGAAACCGATTTCAGGAGGTAGACTGGAATTGCATTGAAAGCATAGGAAAAGAGGGAGAACGTCCACAATGATGCACTTGGCCAAAAAGGGCGTATGCGTTTTTTCCTGAAAATATTCAGGAAAAAACGCATACGCCCTTTTTGGCCAACCAAGCAAACTTGCAAAGGAAATCTGCACTACAATGAAGTCTCACTTCCCCCCGGTCAAAAGGGCCATCGGAAAAAAGTGTAAAATCCAGAAAGGCAGGACAGGCCATGGAGAACTGGGAGCCTTGTTATGCTGATGGGCGGGATGTAACTTGCCAACAGACACTCGGGAGAAGTGTATGGTGTTTCCTGAAACATCTAAAAAACAAAGCAACAGAGCCTAGGGCACTTCCACTTATCGTCCTATAGCTTAGGGAAATTAAAATCAAAAAGACACAGCCACCCCAAAGTTTGGGACGCCTCTGTTTACAAGAACCTCATTTACAGTACAAGTTCAACATCGCAGAAAGTGAAAAATGGATAAAGAACTTGTGGTACTTACGTACAATGCAGTATCACTCAGCAATGAAATCTATGTCATCTGGCCCATAGCAGCATAATGAGTGGATTCAGGTACGATGATTCTAACTGAAATAAGTCACACAGAAAAAGAAACATCATAAGATATCAGTAATACACGGAATGTAAACTTGGCTACACAGGAACTGAATTCCAAAACAGAACAGGGTCTCAAATTTAGAAAACCAACTTATGCTTGCTTAAGGGGAAAGGTGAGTTGGGGTGCTGCATAAAACCAGAGATTGAAATGAGCACAGATAAAGTTCCTTAAGCCAAATATGGAATAGACAAGAGCTACTCCTTGCTCAACGAAATGGACTCAACACCCCATATTAAACGCCTAAGCATGTACCTGACTAGTAAGTATGTTAAAACCTATGGATTGCTATGTCTCCAAAAGAGAATCAAGCATGTGTACAGGGGCATAAACGCAGCAGTAATAGGATTGGAGAGGTTCGGTGAGCAAATGAAGACCCTTTGAAGTCTTATTGCATGGTACCCATTCCACGGGTTTCAACTACCCAGGTTAAAGGTATTCTTCCTTCAGCTATAACATGCATGTGGAACCCAGAGTATGATCAACCATGTGATCGGGAGACGTGTTCAAATATGTCTCAGTTTTCGTACCCTGGTACTCGGGTGCAACATTCCAGACGCTTTACTAACACTCTCCCGACTTGGAGAGTCAGTCCCTTTAACCTCCTGTTTGGCCCAGTTTGCAATTTCTGCGGAAGATGAACAGGAATAGCGAGAACCAATGAGAGACTAGCTGGAGGTGTCTGGACGGGCAAATTTAACTCTCATTTCCCGCCAGGAAGAGGAAATAACCAAAGGCTCAGCGTGCCGTGCCGGAACCAGATTAGGGCCTGAAGCCATCCTGTGGTGTTGCGGCCAGCTCACAAGAAAAGGAGTTGAAGAAAGGAGCTCAGGGGCACTGTAATTCAAAAACCTGCAGAGTTATAAATGACAACTATCGTCCAAAAATATACTGAAGTTAGGCTGCCAAGAGGACTTGAAAGCGAGGCAGAATTGCAGGAAACCGATTTCAGGAGGTAGACTGGAATTGCATTGAAAGCATAGGAAAAGAGGCAGAACGTCCACAATGATGCACTTGGCCAAAAAGGGCGTATGCGTTTTTTCCTGAATATATTCAGGAAAAAACGCATACGCCCTTTTTGGCCAACCAAGCAAGCTTGCAAAGGAAATCTGCACTACAATGAAGTCTCACTTCCCCCCAGTCAAAAGGGCCATCTGAAAAAAGTGTAAAATCCAGAAAGGCAGGACAGGCCATGGAGAACTGGGAGCCTTGTTATGCTGATGGGCGGGATGTAAATTGCCAACAGACACTCGGGAGAAGTGTATGGTGTTTCCTGAAACATCTAAAAAACAAAGCAACAGAGCCTAGGGCACTTCCACTTATGGTCCTATAGCTTAGGGAAATTAAAATGAAAAAGACACAGCCACCCCAAAGTTTGGGACGCCTCTGTTTACAAGAACCTCGTTTACCGTACAAGTTCAATATCACAGAAAGTGAAAAATGGATAAAGAACTTGTGGTACTTACGTACAATGCAGTATCACTCAGCAGTGAAATCTATGTCATCAGGCCCGTAGCAGCACAATGAGTGGATTCAGGTACAATGATTCTAACTGAAATAAGTCACACAGAAAAAGAAACATCATAAGATATCAGTAATACACGGAATGTAAACTTGGCTACACAGGAACTGAATTACAGAACAGAACAGGGTCTCAAATTTAGAAAACCAACTTATGCTTGTTTAAGGGTAAAGGTGAGTTGGGGTGCTGCATAAAAGCAGAGATTGAAATGAGCACAGATAAAGTTCCTTAAGCCAAATATGGAATAGACAAGAGCTACTCCTTGCTCAACGAAATGGACTCAACACCGCATATTAAACGCCTAAGAATGTACCTGACTCTTAAGTATCTTAAAACCTATGGATTGCTATGTCTCCGAAAGAGAATCAAGCATGTGTACAGGGACATAAACGCAGCAGTGATAGGATTGGAGAGGTTCGGTGAGCAAATGAAGACCCTTTGAAGTCATATTGCATGGTACCCATTCCACGGGTTTCAACTACCCAGGTTTAAGGTATTCTTCCTTCAGCTACAATATGCATGTGGAACCCAGAGTATGATCAACAGTGTGAACGGGAGACGTGTTCAAATATGTCTCAGTTTTCGTACCCTGGTACTCGGGTGCAACATTCCAGACGCTTTACTAACACTCTCCCGACTTGGAGAGTCAGTCCCTTTAACCTCCTGTTTGGCCCAGTTTGCAATTTCTGCGGAAGATGAACAGGAATAGCGAGAACCAATGAGAGACTAGCTGGAGGTGTCTGGACGGGCAAATTTAACTCTCATTTCCCACCAGGAAGAGGAAATAACCAAAGGCTCAGCGTGCCGTGCCGGAACCAGATTAGGGCCTGAAGCCATCCTGCGGTGTTGCGGCCAGCTCACAAGAAAACTAGTTGAAGAAAGGAGCTTAGGGGCACTGTAATTCACAAACCTGCAGAGTTATAAATGACAACTATCGTCCAAAAATATACTGAAGTAAGGCTGCCAAGAGGACTTGAAAGCGGGGCAGAATTGCAGGAAACCGATTTCAGGAGGTAGACTGGAATTGCATTGAAAGCATAGGAAAAGAGGCAGAACGTCCACAATGATGCAGTTGGCCAAAAAGGGCGTATGCGTTTTTTTCTGAATATATTCAGGAAAAAACGCATACGCCCTTTTTGGCCAACCAAGCAAGCTTGCAAAGGAAATCTGCACTACAATGAAGTCTCACTTCCCCCCGGTCAAAAGGGCCATCTGAAAAAAGTGTAAAATCCAGAAAGGCAAGACAGGCCATGGAGAACTGGGAGCCTTGTTATGCTGATGGGCGGGATGTAAATTGCCAACAGACACTCGGGAGAAGTGTATGGTGTTTCCTGAAACATCTAAAAAACAAAGCAACAGAGCCTAGGGCACTTCCACTTATGGTCCTATAGCTTAGGGAAATTAAAATCAAAAAGATACAGCCACCCCAATGTTTGGGACGCCTCTGTTTACAAGAACCTCGTTTACCGTACAAGTTCAATATCACAGAAAGTGAAAAATGGATAAAGAACTTGTGGTACTTACGTACAATGCAGTATCACTCAGCAGTGAAATCTATGTCATCAGGCCCGTAGCAGCACAATGAGTGGATTCAGGTACGATGATTCTAACTGAAATAAGTCACACAGAAAAAGAAACATCATAAGATATCAGTAATACACGGAATGTAAACTTGGCTACACAGGAACTGAATTACAGAACAGAACAGGGTCTCAAATTTAGAAAACCAACTTATGCTTGTTTAAGGGTAAAGGTGAGTTGGGGTGCTGCATAAAACCAGAGATTGAAATGAGCACAGATAAAGTTCCTTAAGCCAAATATGGAATAGACAAGAGCTACTCCTTGCTCAACGAAATGGCTCAACACCGCATATTAAACGCCTAAGAATGTACCTGACTCGTAAGTATCTTAAAACCTATGGATTGCTATGTCTCCGAAAGAGAATCAAGCATGTGTACAGGGACATAAACGCAGCAGTGATAGGATTGGAGAGGTTCGGTGAGCAAATGAAGACCCTTTGAAGTCATATTGCATGGTACCCATTCCACGGGTTTCAACTACCCAGGTTTAAGGTATTCTTCCTTCAGCTAAAACATGCATGTGGAACCTAGAGTATGATCAACCATGTGATCGGGAGACGTGTTCAAATATGTCTCAGTTTTCGTACCCTGGTACTCGGGTGCAACATTCCAGACGCTTTACTAACACTCTCCCAACTTGGAGAGTCAGTCCCTTTAACCTCCTGTTTGGCCCAGTTTGCAATTTCTGCGGAAGATGAACAGGAATAGCGAGAACCAATGAGAGACTAGCTGGAGGTGTCTGGACGGGCAAATTTAACTCTCATTTCCCACCAGGAAGAGGAAATAACCAAAGGCTCAGCGTGCCGTGCCGGAACCAGATTAGGGCCTGAAGCCATCCTGCGGTGTTGCGGCCAGCTCACAAGAAAAGGAGTTGAAGAAAGGAGCTCAGGGGCACTGTAATTCACAAACCTGCAGAGTTATAAATGACAACTATCGTCCAAAAATATACTGAAGTAAGGCTGCCAAGAGGACTTGAAAGCGGGGCAGAATTGCAGGAAACTGATTTCAGGAGGTAGACTGGAATTGCATTGAAAGCATAGGAAAAGAGGCAGAACGTCCACAATGATGCACTTGGCCAAAAAGGGCGTATGCGTTTTTTCCTGAATATATTCAGGAAAAAACGCATACGCCCTTTTTGGCCAACCAAGCAAGCTTGCAAAGGAAATCTGCACTACAATGAAGTCTCACTTCCCCCCGGTCAAAAGGGCCATCTGAAAAAAGTGTAAAATCCAGAAAGGCAGGACAGGCCATGGAGAACTGGGAGCCTTGTTATGCTGATGGGCGGGATGTAAATTGCCAACAGACACTCGGGAGAAGTGTATGGTGTTTCCTGAAACATCTAAAAAACAAAGCAACAGAGCCTAGGGCACTTCCACTTATGGTCCTATAGCTTAGGGAAATTAAAATCAAAAAGATACAGCCACCCCAATGTTTGGGACGCCTCTGTTTACAAGAACCTCGTTTACCGTACAAGTTCAATATCACAGAAAGTGAAAAATGGATAAAGAACTTGTGGTACTTACGTACAATGCAGTATCACTCAGCAGTGAAATCTATGTCATCAGGCCCGTAGCAGCACAATGAGTGGATTCAGGTACGATGATTCTAACTGAAATAAGTCACACAGAAAAAGAAACATCATAAGATATCAGTAATACACGGAATGTAAACTTGGCTACACAGGAACTGAATTACAGAACAGAACAGGGTCTCAAATTTAGAAAACCAACTTATGCTTGTTTAAGGGTAAAGGTGAGTTGGGGTGCTGCATAAAACCAGAGATTGAAATGAGCACAGATAAAGTTCCTTAAGCCAAATATGGAATAGACAAGAGCTACTCCTTGCTCAACGAAATGGCTCAACACCGCATATTAAACGCCTAAGAATGTACCTGACTCGTAAGTATCTTAAAACCTATGGATTGCTATGTCTCCGAAAGAGAATCAAGCATGTGTACAGGGACATAAACGCAGCAGTGATAGGATTGGAGAGGTTCGGTGAGCAAATGAAGACCCTTTGAAGTCATATTGCATGGTACCCATTCCACGGGTTTCAACTACCCAGGTTTAAGGTATTCTTCCTTCAGCTAAAACATGCATGTGGAACCTAGAGTATGATCAACCATGTGATCGGGAGACGTGTTCAAATATGTCTCAGTTTTCGTACCCTGGTACTCGGGTGCAACATTCCAGACGCTTTACTAACACTCTCCCGACTTGGAGAGTCAGTCCCTTTAACCTCCTGTTTGGCCCAGTTTGCAATTTCTGCGGAAGATGAACAGGAATAGCGAGAACCAATGAGAGACTAGCTGGAGGTGTCTGGACGGGCAAATTTAACTCTCATTTCCCACCAGGAAGAGGAAATAACCAAAGGCTCAGCGTGCCGTGCCGGAACCAGATTAGGGCCTGAAGCCATCCTGCGGTGTTGCGGCCAGCTCACAAGAAAGCGAGTTGAAGAAAGGAGCTCAGGGGCACTGTAATTCACAAACCTGCAGAGTTATAAATGACAACTATCGTCCAAAAATATACTGAAGTAAGGCTGCCAAGAGGACTTGAAAGCGGGGCAGAATTGCAGGAAACTGATTTCAGGAGGTAGACTGGAATTGCATTGAAAGCATAGGAAAAGAGGCAGAACGTCCACAATGATGCACTTGGCCAAAAAGGGCGTATGCGTTTTTTCCTGAATATATTCAGGAAAAAACGCATACGCCCTTTTTGGCCAACCAAGCAAGCTTGCAAAGGAAATCTGCACTACAATGAAGTCTCACTTCCCCCCGGTCAAAAGGGCCATCTGAAAAACGTGTAAAATCCAGAAAGGCAGGACAGGCCATGGAGAACTGGGAGCCTTGTTATGCTGATGGGCGGGATGTAAATTGCCAACAGACACTCGGGAGAAGTGTATGGTGTTTCCTGAAACATCTAAAAAACAAAGCAACAGAGCCTAGGGCACTTCCACTTATGGTCCTATAGCTTAGGGAAATTAAAATCAAAAAGATACAGCCACCCCAATGTTTGGGACGCCTCTGTTTACAAGAACCTCGTTTACCGTACAAGTTCAATATCACAGAAAGTGAAAAATGGATAAAGAACTTGTGGTACTTACGTACAATGCAGTATCACTCAGCAGTGAAATCTATGTCATCAGGCCCGTAGCAGCACAATGAGTGGATTCAGGTACGATGATTCTAACTGAAATAAGTCACACAGAAAAAGAAACATCATAAGATATCAGTAATACACGGAATGTAAACTTGGCTACACAGGAACTGAATTACAGAACAGAACAGTGTCTCAAATTTAGAAAACCAACTTATGCTTGTTTAAGGGTAAAGGTGAGTTGGGGTGCTGCATAAAACCAGAGATTGAAATGAGCACAGATAAAGTTCCTTAAGCCAAATATGGAATAGACAAGAGTTACTCCTGGCTCAACGAAATGGACTCAACACCGCATATTAAACGCCTAAAAATGTACCTGACTCTTAAGTATCTTAAAACCTATGGATTGCTATGTCTCCGAAAGAGAATCAAGCATGTGTACAGGGACATAAACGCAGCAGTGATAGGATTGGAGAGGTTCGGTGAGCAAATGAAGACCCTTTGAAGTCATATTGCATGGTACCCATTCCACGGGTTTCAACTACCCAGGTTTAAGGTATTCTTCCTTCAGCTAAAACATGCATGTGGAACCTAGAGTATGATCAACCATGTGATCGGGAGACGTGTTCAAATATGTCTCAGTTTTCGTACCCTGGTACTCGGGTGCAACATTCCAGACGCTTTACTAACACTCTCCCGACTTGGAGAGTCAGTCCCTTTAACCTCCTGTTTGGCCCAGTTTGCAATTTCTGCGGAAGATGAACAGGAATAGCGAGAACCAATGAGAGACTAGCTGGAGGTGTCTGGACGGGCAAATTTAACTCTCATTTCCCAACAGGAAGAGGAAATAACCAAAGGCTCAGCGTGCCATGCCGGAACCAGATTAGGGCCTGAAGCCATCCTGCGGTGTTGCAGCCAGGTCACAAGAAAGCGAGTTGAAGAAAGGAGCTCAGGGGCACTGTAATTCACAAACCTGCAGAGTTATAAATGACAGCTATCGTCCAAAAATATACTGAAGTAAGGCTGCCAAGAGGACTTGAAAGCGGGGCAGAATTGCAGGAAACCGATTTCAAGAGGTAGACTGGAATTGCATTGAAAGCATAGGAAAAGAGGCAGAACGTCCACAATGATGCACTTGGCCAAAAAGAGCGTATGCGTTTTTTCCTGAATATATTCAGGAAAAAACGCATACGCCCTTTTTGGCCAACCAAGCAAGCTTGCAAAGGAAATCTGCACTACAATGAAGTCTCACTTCCCCCCGGTCAAAAGGGCCATCTGAAAAAAGTGTAAAATCCAGAAAGGCAGGACAGGCCATGGAGAACTGGGAGCCTTGTTATGCTGATGGGCGGGATGTAAATTGCCAACAGACACTCGGGAGAAGTGTATGGTGTTTCCTGAAACATCTAAAAAACAAAGCAACAGAGCCTAGGGCACTTCCACTTATGGTCCTATAGCTTAGGGAAATTAAAATCAAAAAGATACAGCCACCCCAATGTTTGGGACGCCTCTGTTTACAAGAACCTCGTTTACCGTACAAGTTCAATATCACAGAAAGTGAAAAATGGATAAAGAACTTGTGGTACTTACGTACAATGCAGTATCACTCAGCAGTGAAATCTATGTCATCAGGCCCGTAGCAGCACAATGAGTGGATTCAGGTACGATGATTCTAACTGAAATAAGTCACACAGAAAAAGAAACATCATAAGATATCAGTAATACACGGAATGTAAACTTGGCTACACAGGAACTGAATTACAGAACAGAACAGGGTCTCAAATTTAGAAAACCAACTTATGCTTGTTTAAGGGTAAAGGTGAGTTGGGGTGCTGCATAAAACCAGAGATTGAAATGAGCACAGATAAAGTTCCTTAAGCCAAATATGGAATAGACAAGAGCTACTCCTTGCTCAACGAAATGGTTCAACACCGCATATTAAACGCCTAAGAATGTACCTGACTCGTAAGTATCTTAAAACCTATGGATTGCTATGTCTCCGAAAGAGAATCAAGCATGTGTACAGGGACATAAACGCAGCAGTGATAGGATTGGAGAGGTTCGGTGAGCAAATGAAGACCCTTTGAAGTCATATTGCATGGTACCCATTCCACGGGTTTCAACTACCCAGGTTTAAGGTATTCTTCCTTCAGCTAAAACATGCATGTGGAACCTAGAGTATGATCAACCATGTGATCGGGAGACGTGTTCAAATATGTCTCAGTTTTCGTACCCTGGTACTCGGGTGCAACATTCCAGACGCTTTACTAACACTCTCCCGACTTGGAGAGTCAGTCCCTTTAACCTCCTGTTTGGCCCAGTTTGCAATTTCTGCGGAAGATGAACAGGAATAGCGAGAACCAATGAGAGACTAGCTGGAGGTGTCTGGACGGGCAAATTTAACTCTCATTTCCCACCAGGAAGAGGAAATAACCAAAGGCTCAGCGTGCCGTGCCGGAACCAGATTAGGGCCTGAAGCCATCCTGCGGTGTTGCGGCCAGCTCATAAGAAAAGGAGTTGAAGAAAGGAGCTCAGGGGCACTGTAATTCACAAACCTGCAGAGTTATAAATGACAACTATCGTCCAAAAATATACTGAAGTAAGGCTGCCAAGAGGACTTGAAAGCGGGGCAGAATTGCAGGAAACTGATTTCAGGAGGTAGACTGGAATTGCATTGAAAGCATAGGAAAAGAGGCAGAACGTCCACAATGATGCACTTGGCCAAAAAGGGCGTATGCGTTTTTTCCTGAATATATTCAGGAAAAAACGCATACGCCCTTTTTGGCCAACCAAGCAAGCTTGCAAAGGAAATCTGCACTACAATGAAGTCTCACTTCCCCCCGGTCAAAAGGGCCATCTGAAAAACGTGTAAAATCCAGAAAGGCAGGACAGGCCATGGAGAACTGGGAGCCTTGTTATGCTGATGGGCGGGATGTAAATTGCCAACAGACACTCGGGAGAAGTGTATGGTGTTTCCTGAAACGTCTAAAAAACAAAGCAACAGAGCCTAGGGCACTTCCACTTATGGTCCTATAGCTTAGGGAAATTAAAATCAAAAAGATACAGCCACCCCAATGTTTGGGACGCCTCTGTTTACAAGAACCTCGTTTACCGTACAAGTTCAATATCACAGAAAGTGAAAAATGGATAAAGAACTTGTGGTACTTACGTACAATGCAGTATCACTCAGCAGTGAAATCTATGTCATCAGGCCCGTAGCAGCACAATGAGTGGATTCAGGTACGATGATTCTAACTGAAATAAGTCACACAGAAAAAGAAACATCATAAGATATCAGTAATACACGGAATGTAAACTTGGCTACACAGGAACTGAATTACAGAACAGAACAGGGTCTCAAATTTAGAAAACCAACTTATGCTTGTTTAAGGGTAAAGGTGAGTTGGGGTGCTGCATAAAACCAGAGATTGAAATGAGCACAGATAAAGTTCCTTAAGCCAAATATGGAATAGACAAGAGCTACTCCTTGCTCAACGAAATGGCTCAACACCGCATATTAAACGCCTAAGAATGTACCTGACTCGTAAGTATCTTAAAACCTATGGATTGCTATGTCTCTGAAAGACAATCAAGCATGTGTACAGGGACATAAACGCAGCAGTGATAGGATTGGAGAGGTTCGGTGAGCAAATGAAGACCCTTTGAAGTCATATTGCATGGTACCCATTCCACGGGTTTCAACTACCCAGGTTTAAGGTATTCTTCCTTCAGCTAAAACATGCATGTGGAACCTAGAGTATGATCAACCATGTGATCGGGAGACGTGTTCAAATATGTCTCAGTTTTCGTACCCTGGTACTCGGGTGCAACATTCCAGACGCTTTACTAACACTCTCCCGACTTGGAGAGTCAGTCCCTTTAACCTCCTGTTTGGCCCAGTTTGCAATTTCTGCGGAAGATGAACAGGAATAGCGAGAACCAATGAGAGACTAGCTGGAGGTGTCTGGACGGGCAAATTTAACTCTCATTTCCCACCAGGAAGAGGAAATAACCAAAGGCTCAGCGTGCCGTGCCGGAACCAGATTAGGGCCTGAAGCCATCCTGCGGTGTTGCGGCCAGCTCATAAGAAAAGGAGTTGAAGAAAGGAGCTCAGGGGCACTGTAATTCACAAACCTGCAGAGTTATAAATGACAACTATCGTCCAAAAATATACTGAAGTAAGGCTGCCAAGAGGACTTGAAAGCGGGGCAGAATTGCAGGAAACTGATTTCAGGAGGTAGACTGGAATTGCATTGAAAGCATAGGAAAAGAGGCAGAACGTCCACAATGATGCACTTGGCCAAAAAGGGCGTATGCGTTTTTTCCTGAATATATTCAGGAAAAAACGCATACGCCCTTTTTGGCCAACCAAGCAAGCTTGCAAAGGAAATCTGCACTACAATGAAGTCTCACTTCCCCCCGGTCAAAAGGGCCATCTGAAAAACGTGTAAAATCCAGAAAGGCAGGACAGGCCATGGAGAACTGGGAGCCTTGTTATGCTGATGGGCGGGATGTAAATTGCCAACAGACACTCGGGAGAAGTGTATGGTGTTTCCTGAAACGTCTAAAAAACAAAGCAACAGAGCCTAGGGCACTTCCACTTATGGTCCTATAGCTTAGGGAAATTAAAATCAAAAAGATACAGCCACCCCAATGTTTGGGACGCCTCTGTTTACAAGAACCTCGTTTACCGTACAAGTTCAATATCACAGAAAGTGAAAAATGGATAAAGAACTTGTGGTACTTACGTACAATGCAGTATCACTCAGCAGTGAAATCTATGTCATCAGGCCCGTAGCAGCACAATGAGTGGATTCAGGTACGATGATTCTAACTGAAATAAGTCACACAGAAAAAGAAACATCATAAGATATCAGTAATACACGGAATGTAAACTTGGCTACACAGGAACTGAATTACAGAACAGAACAGTGTCTCAAATTTAGAAAACCAACTTATGCTTGTTTAAGGGTAAAGGTGAGTTGGGGTGCTGCATAAAACCAGAGATTGAAATGAGCACAGATAAAGTTCCTTAAGCCAAATATGGAATAGACAAGAGTTACTCCTGGCTCAACAAAATGGACTCAACACCGCATATTAAACGCCTAAGAATGTACCTGACTCTTAAGTATCTTAAAACCTATGGATTGCTATGTCTCCGAAAGAGAATCAAGCATGTGTACAGGGACATAAACAAAGCAGTGATAGGATTGGAGAGGTTCGGTGAGCAAATGAAGACCCTTTGAAGTCATATTGCATGGTACCCATTCCACGGGTTTCAACTACCCAGGTTTAAGGTATTCCTCCTTCAGCTAAAACATGCATGTGGAACCTAGAGTATGATCAACCATGTGATCGGGAGACGTGTTCAAATATGTCTCAGTTTTCGTACCCTGGTACTCGGGTGCAACATTCCAGACGCTTTACTAACACTCTCCCGACTTGGAGAGTCAGTCCCTTTAACCTCCTGTTTGGCCCAGTTTGCAATTTCTGCGGAAGATGAACAGGAATAGCGAGAACCAATGAGAGACTAGCTGGGGGTGTCTGGACGGGCAAATTTAACTCTCATTTCCCACCAGGAAGAGGAAATAACCAAAGGCTCAGCGTGCCGTGCCGGAACCAGATTAGGGCCTGAAGCCATCCTACGGTGTTGCGGCCAGCTCACAAGAAAACGAGTTGAAGAAAGGAGCTCAGGGGCACTGTAATTCAGAAACCTGCAGAGTTATAAATGACAACTATCGTCCAAAAATATACTGAAGTAAGGCTGCCAAGAGGACTTGAAAGCGGGGCAGAATTGCAGGAAACCGATTTCAGGAGGTACACTGGAATTGCATTGAAAGCATAGGAAAAGAGGCAGAACGTCCACAATGATGCACTTGGCCAAAAAGGGCGTATGCATTTTTTCCTGAATATATTCAGGAAAAAACGCATACGCCCTTTTTGGCCAACCAAGCAAGCTTGCAAAGGAAATCTGCACTACAATGAAGTCTCACTTCCCCCCGGACAAAAGGGCCTTCTGAAAAAAGTGTAAAATCCAGAAACGCAGAACAGGCCATGGAGAACTGGGAGCCTTGTTATGCTGATGGGCGGGATGTAAATTGCCAACAGACACTCGGGAGAAGTGTATGGTGTTTCCTGAAACATCTAAAAAACAAAGCAACAGAGCCTAGGGCACTTCCACTTATGGCCCTATAGCTTAGGGAAATTAAAATCAAAACGACACAGCCACCCCAAAGTTTGGGACGCCTCTGTTTACAAGAACCTCGTTTACCGTACAAGTTCAATATCACAGAAAGTGAAAAATGGATAAAGAACTTGTGGTACTTACGTACAATGCAGTATCACTCAGCAGTGAAATCTATGTCATCAGGCCCGTAGCAGCACAATGAGTGGATTCAGGTACGATGATTCTAACTGAAATAAGTCACACAGAAAAAGAAACATCATAAGATATCAGTAATACACGGAATGTAAACTTGGCTACACAGGAACTGAATTACAGAACAGAACAGGGTCTCAAATTTAGAAAACCAACTTATGCTTGTTTAAGGGTAAAGGTGAGTTGGGGTGCTGCATAAAACCAGAGATTGAAATGAGCACAGATAAAGTTCCTTAAGCCAAATATGGAATAGACAAGAGCTACTCCTTGCTCAACGAAATGGCTCAACACCGCATATTAAACGCCTAAGAATGTACCTGACTCGTAAGTATCTTAAAACCTATGGATTGCTATGTCTCTGAAAGACAATCAAGCATGTGTACAGGGACATAAACGCAGCAGTGATAGGATTGGAGAGGTTCGGTGAGCAAATGAAGACCCTTTGAAGTCATATTGCATGGTACCCATTCCACGGGTTTCAACTACCCAGGTTTAAGGTATTCTTCCTTCAGCTAAAACATGCATGTGGAACCTAGAGTATGATCAACCATGTGATCGGGAGACGTGTTCAAATATGTCTCAGTTTTCGTACCCTGGTACTCGGGTGCAACATTCCAGACGCTTTACTAACACTCTCCCGACTTGGAGAGTCAGTCCCTTTAACCTCCTGTTTGGCCCAGTTTGCAATTTCTGCGGAAGATGAACAGGAATAGCGAGAACCAATGAGAGACTAGCTGGAGGTGTCTGGACGGGCAAATTTAACTCTCATTTCCCACCAGGAAGAGGAAATAACCAAAGGCTCAGCGTGCCGTGCCGGAACCAGATTAGGGCCTGAAGCCATCCTGCGGTGTTGCGGCCAGCTCATAAGAAAAGGAGTTGAAGAAAGGAGCTCAGGGGCACTGTAATTCACAAACCTGCAGAGTTATAAATGACAACTATCGTCCAAAAATATACTGAAGTAAGGCTGCCAAGAGGACTTGAAAGCGGGGCAGAATTGCAGGAAACTGATTTCAGGAGGTAGACTGGAATTGCATTGAAAGCATAGGAAAAGAGGCAGAACGTCCACAATGATGCACTTGGCCAAAAAGGGCGTATGCGTTTTTTCCTGAATATATTCAGGAAAAAACACATACGCCCTTTTTGGCCAACCAAGCAAGCTTGCAAAGGAAATCTGCACTACAATGAAGTCTCACTTCCCCCCGGTCAAAAGGGCCATCTGAAAAAAGTGTAAAATCCAGAAAGGCAGGACAGGCCATGGAGAACTGGGAGCCTTGTTATGCTGATGGGCGGGATGTAAATTGCCAACAGACACTCGGGAGAAGTGTATGGTGTTTCCTGAAACATCTAAAAAACAAAGCAACAGAGCCTAGGGCACTTCCACATATGGTCCTATAGCTTAGGGAAATTAAAATCAAAAAGATACAGCCACCCCAATGTTTGGGACGCCTCTGTTTACAAGAACCTCGTTTACCGTACAAGTTCAATATCACAGAAAGTGAAAAATGGATAAAGAAATTGTGGTACTTACGTACAATGCAGTATCACTCAGCAGTGAAATCTATGTCATCAGGCCCGTAGCAGCACAATGAGTGGATTCAGGTACGATGATTCTAACTGAAATAAGTCACACAGAAAAAGAAACATCATAAGATATCAGTAATACACGGAATGTAAACTTGGCTACACAGGAACTGAATTACAGAACAGAACAGTGTCTCAAATTTAGAAAACCAACTTATGCTTGTTTAAGGGTAAAGGTGAGTTGGGGTGCTGCATAAAACCAGAGATTGAAATGAGCACAGATAAAGTTCCTTAAGCCAAATATGGAATAGACAAGAGTTACTCCTGGCTCCACGAAATGGACTCAACACCGCATATTAAACGCCTAAGAATGTACCTGACTCTTAAGTATCTTAAAACCTATGGATTGCTATGTCTCCGAAAGAGAATCAAGCATGTGTACAGGGACATAAACGCAGCAGTGATAGGATTGGAGAGGTTCGGTGAGCAAATGAAGACCCTTTGAAGTCATATTGCATGGTACCCATTCCACGGGTTTCAACTACCCAGGTTTAAGGTATTCTTCCTTCAGCTAAAACATGCATGTGGAACCTAGAGTATGATCAACCATGTGATCGGGAGACGTGTTCAAATATGTCTCAGTTTTCGTACCCTGGTACTCGGGTGCAACATTCCAGATGCTTTACTAACACTCTCCCGACTTGGAGAGTCAGTCCCTTTAACCTCCTGTTTGGCCCAGTTTGCAATTTCTGCGGAAGATGAACAGGAATAGCGAGAACCAATGAGAGACTAGCTGGAGGTGTCTGGACGGGCAAATTTAACTCTCATTTCCCACCAGGAAGAGGAAATAACCAAAGGCTCAGCGTGCCATGCCGGAACCAGATTAGGGCCTGAAGCCATCCTGCGGTGTTGCAGCCAGGTCACAAGAAAGCGAGTTGAAGAAAGGAGCTCAGGGGCACTGTAATTCACAAACCTGCAGAGTTATAAATGACAGCTATCGTCCAAAAATATACTGAAGTAAGGCTGCCAAGAGGACTTGAAAGCGGGGCAGAATTGCAGGAAACCGATTTCAAGAGGTAGACTGGAATTGCATTGAAAGCATAGGAAAAGAGGCAGAACGTCCACAATGATGCACTTGGCCAAAAAGGGCGTATGCGTTTTTTCCTGAATATATTCAGGAAAAAACGCATACGCCCTTTTTGGCCAACCAAGCAAGCTTGCAAAGGAAATCTGCACTACAATGAAGTCTCACTTCCCCCCGGTCAAAAGGGCCATCTGAAAAAAGTGTAAAATCCAGAAAGGCAGGACAGGCCATGGAGAACTGGGAGCCTTGTTATGCTGATGGGCGGGATGTAAATTGCCAACAGACACTCGGGAGAAGTGTATGGTGTTTCCTGAAACATCTAAAAAACAAAGCAACAGAGCCTAGGGCACTTCCACTTATGGTCCTATAGCTTAGGGAAATTAAAATCAAAAAGATACAGCCACCCCAATGTTTGGGACGCCTCTGTTTACAAGAACCTCGTTTACCGTACAAGTTCAATATCACAGAAAGTGAAAAATGGATAAAGAACTTGTGGTACTTACGTACAATGCAGTATCACTCAGCAGTGAAATCTATGTCATCAGGCCCGTAGCAGCACAATGAGTGGATTCAGGTACGATGATTCTAACTGAAATAAGTCACACAGAAAAAGAAACATCATAAGATATCACTAATACACGGAATGTAAACTTGGCTACACAGGAACTGAATTACAGAACAGAACAGGGTCTCAAATTTAGAAAACCAACTTATGCTTGTTTAAGGGTAAAGGTGAGTTGGGGTGCTGCATAAAACCAGAGATTGAAATGAGCACAGATAAAGTTCCTTAAGCCAAATATGGAATAGACAAGAGCTACTCCTTGCTCAACGAAATGGGCTCAACACCGCATATTAAACGCCTAAGAATGTACCTGACTCTTAAGTATCTTAAAACCTATGGATTGCTATGTCTCCGAAAGAGAATCAAGCATGTGTACAGGGACATAAACAAAGCAGTGATAGGATTGGAGAGGTTCGGTGAGCAAATGAAGACCCTTTGAAGTCATATTGCATGGTACCCATTCCACGGGTTTCAACTACCCAGGTTTAAGGTATTCCTCCTTCAGCTAAAACATGCATGTGGAACCTAGAGTATGATCAACCATGTGATCGGGAGACGTGTTCAAATATGTCTCAGTTTTCGTACCCTGGTACTCGGGTGCAACATTCCAGACGCTTTACTAACACTCTCCCGACTTGGAGAGTCAGTCCCTTTAACCTCCTGTTTGGCCCAGTTTGCAATTTCTGCGGAAGATGAACAGGAATAGCGAGAACCAATGAGAGACTAGCGGGAGGTGTCTGGACGGGCAAATTTAACTCTCATTTCCCACCAGGAAGAGGAAATAACCAAAGGCTCAGCGTGCCGTGCCGGAACCAGATTAGGGCCTGAAGCCATCCTGCGGTGTGCGGCCAGCTCACAAGAAAACGAGTTGAAGAAAGGAGCTCAGGGGCACTGTAATTCACAAACCTGCAGAGTTATAAATGACAACTATCGTCCAAAAATATACTGAAGTAAGGGTGCCAAGAGGACTTGAAAGCGGGGCAGAATTGCAGGAAACCGATTTCAGGAGGTAGACTGGAATTGCATTGAAAGCATAGGAAAAGAGGCAGAACGTCCACAATGATGCACTTGGCCAAAAAGGGCGTATGCGTTTTTTCCTGAATATATTCAGGAAAAAACGCATACGCCCTTTTTGGCCAACCAAGCAAACTTGCAAAGGAAATCTGCACTACAATGAAGTCTCACTTCCCCCCGGTCTAAAGGGCCATCTGAAAAAAGTGTAAAATCCAGAAAGGCAGGACAGGCCATGGAGAACTGGGAGCCTTGTTATGCTGATGGGTGGGATGTAAATTGCCAACAGACACTCGGGAGAAGTGTATGGTGTTTCCTGAAACATCTAAAAAACAAAGCAACAGAGCCTAGGGCACTTCCACTTATGGTCCTATAGCTTAGGGAAATTAAAATCAAAAAGACACAGCCACCCCAAAGTTTGGGACGCCTCTGTTTACAAGAACCTCGTTTACCGTACAAGTTCAACATCACAGAAAGTGAAAAATGGATAAAGAACTTGTGGTACTTACGTACAATGCAGTATCACTCAGCAATGAAATCTATGTCATCAGGCCCGTAGCAGCATAATGAGTGGATTCAGGTACAATGATTCTAACTGAAATAAGTCACACAGAAAAAGAAACATCATAAGATATCACTAATACACGGAATGTAAACTGGGCTACACAGGAACTGAATTACAGAACAGAACAGGGTCTCAAATTTAGAAAACCAACTTATGCTTGCTTAAGGGGAAAGGTGAGTTGGGGTGCTGCATAAAACCAGAGATTGAAATGAGCACAGATAAAGTTCCTTAAGCCAAATATGGAATAGACAAGAGCTACTCCTTGCTCAATGAAATGGACTCAACACCCCATATTAAACGCCTAAGAATGTACCTTACTAGTAAGTATCTTAAAACCTATGGATTGCTATGTCTCCAAAAGAGAATCAAGCGTGTGTACAGGGGCATAAACGCAGCAGTGATAGGATTGGAGAGGTTCGGTGAGCAAATGAAGACCCTTTGAAGTCATATTGCATGGTACCCATTCCACGGGTTTCAACTACCCACGTTTAAGGTATTCTTCCTTCAGCTAAAACATGCATGTGGAACCCAGAGTATGATCAACCGTGTGAACGGGAGACGTGTTCAAATATGTCTCAGTTTTCCTCCCCTGGTACTCGGGTGCAACATTCCAGACGCTTTACTAACACTCTCCCCACTTGGATAGTCAGCCTTTAACCTCCTGTTTAGCCCAGTTTGCAATTTCTGTGGAAGATGATCAGGAAGAGCGAGAACCAATGAGAGACTAGCTGGAGGTGTCTGGACGGGCAAATTTAACTCTCATTTCCCACCAGGAAGAGGAACTAACCAAAGGCTCAGCGTGCCGTGCCGGAACCAGATTAGGGCCTGAAGCCATCCTGCGGTGTTGCGGCCAGCTCAAAAGAAAGCGAGTTGAAGAAAGGAGCTCAGGGGCACTGTAATTCACAAACCTGCAGAGTTATAAATGACAGCTATCGTCCAAAAATATACTGAAGTAAGGCTGCCAAGAGGACTTGAAAGTGGGGCAGAATTGCAGGAAACCGATTTCAGGAGGTTGACTGGAATTGCATTGAAAGCATAGGAAAAGAGGCAAAACGTCCACAATGATGCACTTGGCCAAAAAGGGCGTATGCGTTTTTTCCTGAATATATTCAGGAAAAAACGCATACGCCCTTTTTGGCCAACCAAGCGAGCTTGCAAAGGAAATCTGCACTACAATGAAGTCTCACTTCCCCCCGGTCAAAAGGGCCATCTGAAAAAAGTGTAAAATCCAGAAAGGCAGGACAGGCCATGGAGAACTGGGAGCCTTGTTATGCTGATGGGCGGGATGTAAATTGCCAACAGCCACTCGGGAGAAGTGTATGGTGTTTCCTGAAACATCTAAAAAACAAAGCAACAGAGCCTAGGGCACTTCCACTTATGGTCCTATAGCTTAGGGAAATTAAAATCAAAAAGACACAGCCAACCCAAAGTTTGGGACGCCTCTGTTTACAAGAACCTCGTTTTCCGTACAAGTTCAATATCACAGAAAGAGGAAAATGGATAAAGAACTTGTGGTACTTATGTACAATGCAGTATCACTCAGCAATGAAATCTATGTCATCAGGCCCGTAGCAGCACAATGAGTGGATTCAGGTACGATGATTCTAACTGAAATAAGTCACACAGAAAAAGAAACATCATAAGATATCAGTAATACACGGAATGTAAACTTGGCTACACAGGAACTGAATTCCAAAACACAACAGGGTCTCAAATTTAGAAAACCAACTTATGCTTGCTTAAGGGGAAAGGTGAGTTGGGGTGCTGCATAAAACCAGAGATTGAAATGAGCACAGATAAAGTTCCTTAAGCCAAATATGGAATAGATAAGAGCTACTCCTTGCTCAAAGAAATGGACTCAACACCCCATATTAAACGCCTAAGAATGTACCTGACTAGTAAGTATCTTAAAACCTATGGATTGCTATGTCTCCGAAAGAGAATCAAGCATGTGTACAGGGGCATAAACGCAGCAGTGATAGGATTGGAGAGGTTCGGTGAGCAAATGAAGACCCTTTGAAGTCATATTGCATGGTACCCATTACACGGTTCTCAACTCTCCAGGTTTAAGGTATTCTTCCTTCAGCTAAAACATGCATGTGGAACCCAGAGTATGATCAACCGTGTGAACGGGAGACCTGTTCAAATATGTCTCAGTTTTCCTCCCCTGGTACTCGGGTGCAACATTCCAGACGCTTTACTAACACTCTCCCCACTTGGAGAGTCAGCGCCTTTAACCTCCTGTTTGGCCCAGTTTGCAATTTCTGCGGAAGATGAACAGGAATAGGGAGAACCAATGAGAGACTAGCTGGAGGTGTCTGGACGGGCAAATTTAACTCTCATTTCCCACCAGGAAGAGGAACTAACCAAAGGCTCAGCATGCCGTGCCGGAACCAGATT
Organism: Globicephala melas; assembly: GCF_963455315.2. NCBI lineage: Eukaryota > Metazoa > Chordata > Mammalia > Artiodactyla > Delphinidae > Globicephala > Globicephala melas. The sequence continues at coordinate 61,108 of NW_027207516.1, read as the reverse complement.
AGGGCCTGAAGCCATCCTGCGGTGTTGCGGCCAGCTCAAAAGAAAACGAGTTGAAGAAAGGAGCTCAGGGGCACTGTAATTCACAAACCTGCAGAGTTATAAATGACAGCTATCGTCCAAAAATATACTGAAGTAAGGCTGCCAAGAGGACTTGAAAGCGGGGCAGAATTGCAGGAAACCGATTTCAGGAGGTAGACTGGAATTGCATTGAAAGCATAGGAAAAGAGGCAGAACGTCCACAATGATGCACTTGGCCAAAAAGGGCGTATGCGTTTTTTCCTGAATATATTCAGGAAAAAACGCATACGCCCTTTTTGGCCAAACAAGCAAACTTGCATAGGAAATCTGCACTACAATGAAGTCTCACTTCCCCCCGGTCAAAAGGGCCATCTGAAAAAAGTGTAAAATCCAGAAAGGCAGGACAGGCCATGGAGAACTGGGAGCCTTGTTATGCTGATGGGCGGAATGTAAATTGCCAACAGACACTCAGGAGAAGTGTATGGTGTTTCCTGAAACATCTAAAAAACAAAGCAACAGAGCCTAGGGCACTTCCACTTATGGTCCTATAGCTTAGGGAAATTAAAATCAAAAAGACACAGCCACCCCAAAGTTTGGGACGCCTCTGTTTACAAGAACCTCGTTTACCGTACAAGTTCAACATCGCAGAAAGTGAAAAATGGATAAAGAAGTTGTGGTATTTACTTACAAAGCAATATCACTCAGCAATGAAATCTATGTCATCAGGCCCTTAGCAGCACAATGAGTGGATTCAGGTATGATGATTCTAACTGAAATAAGTCACACAGAAAAAGAAACATCATAAGATATCAGTAATACACGGAATGTAAACTTGGCTACACAGGAACTGAATTCCAAAACACAACAGGGTCTCAAATTTAGAAAACCAACTTATGCTTGCTTAAGGGGAAAGGTGAGTTGGGGTGCTGCATAAAACCAGAGATTGAAATGAGCACAGATAAAGTTCCTTAAGCCAAATATGGAATAGACAAGAGCTACTCCTTGCTCAACGAAATGGACTCAACACCCCATATTAAATGCCTAAGAATGTACCTGACTAGTAAGTATCTTAAAACCTATGGATTGCTATGTCTCCATAAGAGAATCAAGCGTGTGTACAGGGGCATAAACGCAGCAGTGATAGGATTGGAGAGGTTCGGTGAGCAAATGAAGACCCTTTGAAGTCATATTGCATGGTACCCATTACACGGGTCTCAACTCTCCAGGTTTAAGGTATTCTTCCTTCAGCTAAAATATGCATGTGGAACCCAGAGTATGATCAACAGTGTGAACGGGAGACGTGTTCAAATATGTCTCAGTTTTCCTCCCCTGGTACTCGGGTGCAACATTCCAGACGCTTTACTAACACTCTCCCCACTTGGAGAGTCAGCGCCTTTAACCTCCTGTTTGGCCCAGTTTGCAATTTCTGCGGAAGATGAACAGGAATAGGGAGAACCAATGAGAGACTAGCTGGAGGTGTCTGGACGGGCAAATTTAACTCTCATTTCCCACCAGGAAGAGGAAATAACCAAAGGCTCAGCGTGCCATGCCGGAACAAGATTAGGGCCTGAAGCCAACCTGCGGTGTTGCGGCCAGCTCACAAGAAAGCGAGTTGAAGAAAGGAGCTCAGGGGCACTGTAATTCACAAACCTGCAGAGTTATAAATGACAGCTATCATCCAAAAATATACTGAAGTAAGGCTGCCAAGAGGACTTGAAAGCGGGGCAGAATTGCAGGAAACCGATTTCAGGAGGTAGACTGGAATTGCATTGAAAGCATAGGAAAAGAGGCAGAACGTCCACAATGATGCACTTGGCCAAAAAGGGCGTATGCGTTTTTTCCTGAATATATTCAGGAAAAAACGCATACGCCCTTTTTGGCCAACCAAGCAAACTTGCAAAGGAAATCTGCACTACAATGAAGTCTCACTTCCCCCCGGTCAAAAGGGCCATCTGAAAAAAGTGTAAAATCCAGAAAGGCAGGACAGGCCATGGAGAACTGGGAGACTTGTTATGCTGATGGGCGGGATGTAAATTGCCAACAGACACTCGGAGAAGTGTATGGTGTTTCCTGAAACATCTAAAAAACAAAGCAACAGAGCCTAGGGCACTTCCACTTATGGCCCTATAGCTTAGGGAAATTAAAATCAAAACGACACAGCCACCCCAAAGTTTGGGACGCCTCTGTTTACAAGAACCTCGTTTACCATACAAGTTCAATATCACAGAAAGTGAAAAATGGATAAAGAACTTGTGGTACTTACGTACAATGCAGTATCACTCAGCAGTGAAATCTATGTCATCAGGCCCGTAGCAGCACAATGAGTGGATTCAGGTACGATGATTCTAACTGAAATAAGTCACACAGAAAAAGAAACATCATAAGATATCAGTAATACACGGAATGTAAACTTGGCTACACAGGAACTGAATTACAGAACAGAACAGGGACTCAAATTTAGAAAACCAACTTATGCTTGCTTAAGGGGAAAGGTGAGTTGGGATGCTGCATAAAAGCAGAGATTGAAATGAGCACAGATAAAGTTCCTTAAGCCAAATATGGAATAGACAAGAGTTACTCCTTGCTCAACGAAATGGATTCAACACCGCATATTAAACGCCTAAGAATGTACCTGACTCTTAAGTATCTTAAAACCTATGGATTGCTATGTCTCCGAAAGAGAATCAAGCATGTGTACAGGGACATAAACGCAGCAGTGATAGGATTGGAGAGGTTCGGTGAGCAAATGAAGACCCTTTGAAGTCATACTGCATGGTACCCATTCCACGGGTTTCAACTACCCAGGTTTAAGGTATTCTTCCTTCAGCTAAAACATGCATGTGGAACCTAGAGTATGATCAACCATGTGATCGGGAGACGTGTTCAAATATGTCTCAGTTTTCGTACCCTGGTACTCGGGTGCAACATTCCAGACGCTTTACTAACACTCTCCCGACTTGGAGAGTCAGTCCCTTTAACCTCCTGTTTGGCCCAGTTTGCAATTTCTGCGGAAGATGAACAGGAATAGCGAGAACCAATGAGAGACTAGCTGGAGGTGTCTGGACGGGCAAATTTAACTCTCATTTCCCACCAGGAAGAGGAAATAACCAAAGGCTCAGCGTGCCGTGCCGGAACCAGATTAGGGCCTGAAGCCATCCTGCGGTGTTGCGGCCAGCTCACAAGAAAACGAGTTGAAGAAAGGAGCTCAGGGGCACTGTAATTCACAAACCTGCAGAGTTATAAATGACAACTATCGTCCAAAAATATACTGAAGTAAGGCTACCAAGAGGACTTGAAAGCGGAGCAGAATTGCAGGAAACCGATTTCAGGAGGTAGACTGGAATTGCATTGAAAGCATAGGAAAAGAGGCAAAACGTCCACAATGATGCACTTGGCCAAAAAGGGCGTATGCGTTTTTTCCTGAATATATTCAGGAAAAAACGCATACGCCCTTTTTGGCCAACCAAGCAAGCTTGCAAAGGAAATCTGCACTACAATGAAGTCTCACTTCCCCCCGGTCAAAAGGGTCATCTGAAAAAAGTGTAAAATCCAGAAAGGCAGGACAGGCCATGGAGAACTGGGAGCCTTGTTATGCTGATGGGCCGGATGTAAATTGCCAACAGACACTCGGGAGAAGTGTATGGTGTTTCCTGAAACATCTAAAAAACAAAGCAACAGAGCCTAGGGCACTTCCACTTATGGTCCTATAGCTTAGGGAAATTAAAATCAAAAAGATACAGCCACCCCAATGTTTGGGACGCCTCTGTTTACAAGAACCTCATTTACCGTAAAAGTTCAATATCACAGAAAGTGAAAAATGGATAAAGAACTTGTGGTACTTACGTACAATGCAGTATCACTCAGCAGTGAAATCTATGTCATCAGGCCCGTAGCAGCATAATGAGTGGATTCAGGTACGATGATTCTAACTGAAATAAGTCACACAGAAAAAGAAACATCATAAGATATCACTAATACACGGAATGTAAACTTGGCTACACAGGAACTGAATTCCAATACAGAACAGGGTCTCACATTTAGAAAACCAACTTATGCTTGCTTAAGGGGAAAGGTGAGTTGGGGTGCTGCATAAAACCAGAGATTGAAATGAGCACAGATAAAGTTCCTTAAGCCAAATATGGAATAGACAAGAGCTACTCCTTGCTCAACGAAATGGACTCAACACCCCATATTAAACGCTTAAGAATGTACCTGACTAGTAAGTATCTTAAGACCTATGGATTGCTATGTCTCCATAAGAGAATCAAGCGTGTGTCCAGGGGCATAAACGCAGCAGTGATAGGATTGGAGAGGTTCGGTGAGCAAATGAAGACCCTTTGAAGTCATATTGCATGGTACCCATTCCACGGGTCTCAACTCTCCAGGTTTAAGGTATTCTTCCTTCAGCTGAAACTTGCATGTGGAACCCAGAGTATGATCAACCATGTGAACGGGAGAAGTGTTCAAATATGTCTCAGTTTTCCTCCCATGGTACTCGGGTGCAACATTCCAGATGCTTTACTAACACTCTCCCCACTTGGAGAGTCAGCGCCTTTAACCTCCTGTTTGGTCCAATTTGCAATTTCTGCGGAAGATGAACAGGAATAGGGAGAACCAATGAGAGATTGGCTGGAGGTGTCTGGACGGGCAAATTTAACTCTCATTTCCCACCAGGAAGAGGAAATAACCAAAGGCTCAGCGTGCCGTGCCAGAACCAGATTAGGGCCTGAAGCCATCCTGCGGTGTTGCGGCCAGCTCACAAGAAAGCGAGTTGAAGAAAGGAGCTCAGGGGCACTGTAATTCACAAACCTGCAGAGTTATAAATGACAGCTATCGTCCAAAAATATACTGAAGTAAGGCGGCCAAGAGGACTTGAAAGCGGGGCAGAATTGCAGGAAACCGATTTCAGGAGGTAGACTGGAATTGCATTGAAAGCATAGGAAAAGAGGCAGAACGTCCACAATGATGCACTTGGCCAAAAAGGGCGTATGCGTTTTTTCCTGAATATATTCAGGAAAAAACGCATACGCCCTTTTTGGCCAACCAAGCAAACTTGCAAAGGAAATCTGCACTACAATGAAGTCTCACTTCCCCCCGGTCAAAAGGGCCATCTGAAAAAAGTGTAAAATCCAGAAAGGCAGGACAGGCCATGGAGAACTGGGAGACTTGTTATGCTGATGGGCGGGATGTAAATTGCCAACAGACACTCCGGAGAAGTGTATGGTGTTTCCTGAAACATCTAAAAAACAAAGCAACAGAGCCTAGGGCACTTCCACTTATGGCCCTATAGCTTAGGGAAATTAAAATCAAAACGACACAGCCACCCCAAAGTTTGGGACGCCTCTGTTTACAAGAACCTCGTTTACCATACAAGTTCAATATCACAGAAAGTGAAAAATGGATAAAGAACTTGTGGTACTTACGTACAATGCAGTATCACTCAGCAGTGAAATCTATGTCATCAGGCCCGTAGCAGCACAATGAGTGGATTCAGGTACGATGATTCTAACTGAAATAAGTCACACAGAAAAAGAAACATCATAAGATATCAGTAATACACGGAATGTAAACTTGGCTACACAGGAACTGAATTACAGAACAGAACAGGGACTCAAATTTAGAAAACCAACTTATGCTTGCTTAAGGGGAAAGGTGAGTTGGGATGCTGCATAAAAGCAGAGATTGAAATGAGCACAGATAAAGTTCCTTAAGCCAAATATGGAATAGACAAGAGTTACTCCTTGCTCAACGAAATGGATTCAACACCGCATATTAAACGCCTAAGAATGTACCTGACTCTTAAGTATCTTAAAACCTATGGATTGCTATGTCTCCGAAAGAGAATCAAGCATGTGTACAGGGACATAAACGCAGCAGTGATAGGATTGGAGAGGTTCGGTGAGCAAATGAAGACCCTTTGAAGTCATACTGCATGGTACCCATTCCACGGGTTTCAACTACCCAGGTTTAAGGTATTCTTCCTTCAGCTAAAACATGCATGTGGAACCTAGAGTATGATCAACCATGTGATCGGGAGACGTGTTCAAATATGTCTCAGTTTTCGTACCCTGGTACTCGGGTGCAACATTCCAGACGCTTTACTAACACTCTCCCGACTTGGAGAGTCAGTCCCTTTAACCTCCTGTTTGGCCCAGTTTGCAATTTCTGCGGAAGATGAACAGGAATAGCGAGAACCAATGAGAGACTAGCTGGAGGTGTCTGGACGGGCAAATTTAACTCTCATTTCCCACCAGGAAGAGGAAATAACCAAAGGCTCAGCGTGCCGTGCCGGAACCAGATTAGGGCCTGAAGCCATCCTGCGGTGTTGCGGCCAGCTCACAAGAAAACGAGTTGAAGAAAGGAGCTCAGGGGCACTGTAATTCACAAACCTGCAGAGTTATAAATGACAACTATCGTCCAAAAATATACTGAAGTAAGGCTACCAAGAGGACTTGAAAGCGGAGCAGAATTGCAGGAAACCGATTTCAGGAGGTAGACTGGAATTGCATTGAAAGCATAGGAAAAGAGGCAAAACGTCCACAATGATGCACTTGGCCAAAAAGGGCGTATGCGTTTTTTCCTGAATATATTCAGGAAAAAACGCATACGCCCTTTTTGGCCAACCAAGCAAGCTTGCAAAGGAAATCTGCACTACAATGAAGTCTCACTTCCCCCCGGTCAAAAGGGTCATCTGAAAAAAGTGTAAAATCCAGAAAGGCAGGACAGGCCATGGAGAACTGGGAGCCTTGTTATGCTGATGGGCCGGATGTAAATTGCCAACAGACACTCGGGAGAAGTGTATGGTGTTTCCTGAAACATCTAAAAAACAAAGCAACAGAGCCTAGGGCACTTCCACTTATGGTCCTATAGCTTAGGGAAATTAAAATCAAAAAGATACAGCCACCCCAATGTTTGGGACGCCTCTGTTTACAAGAACCTCATTTACCGTAAAAGTTCAATATCACAGAAAGTGAAAAATGGATAAAGAACTTGTGGTACTTACGTACAATGCAGTATCACTCAGCAGTGAAATCTATGTCATCAGGCCCGTAGCAGCATAATGAGTGGATTCAGGTACGATGATTCTAACTGAAATAAGTCACACAGAAAAAGAAACATCATAAGATATCACTAATACACGGAATGTAAACTTGGCTACACAGGAACTGAATTCCAATACAGAACAGGGTCTCACATTTAGAAAACCAACTTATGCTTGCTTAAGGGGAAAGGTGAGTTGGGGTGCTGCATAAAACCAGAGATTGAAATGAGCACAGATAAAGTTCCTTAAGCCAAATATGGAATAGACAAGAGCTACTCCTTGCTCAACGAAATGGACTCAACACCCCATATTAAACGCTTAAGAATGTACCTGACTAGTAAGTATCTTAAGACCTATGGATTGCTATGTCTCCATAAGAGAATCAAGCGTGTGTCCAGGGGCATAAACGCAGCAGTGATAGGATTGGAGAGGTTCGGTGAGCAAATGAAGACCCTTTGAAGTCATATTGCATGGTACCCATTCCACGGGTCTCAACTCTCCAGGTTTAAGGTATTCTTCCTTCAGCTGAAACTTGCATGTGGAACCCAGAGTATGATCAACCATGTGAACGGGAGAAGTGTTCAAATATGTCTCAGTTTTCCTCCCATGGTACTCGGGTGCAACATTCCAGATGCTTTACTAACACTCTCCCCACTTGGAGAGTCAGCGCCTTTAACCTCCTGTTTGGTCCAATTTGCAATTTCTGCGGAAGATGAACAGGAATAGGGAGAACCAATGAGAGATTGGCTGGAGGTGTCTGGACGGGCAAATTTAACTCTCATTTCCCACCAGGAAGAGGAAATAACCAAAGGCTCAGCGTGCCGTGCCGGAACCAGATTAGGGCCTGAAGCCATCCTGCGGTGTTGCGGCCAGCTCACAAGAAAGCGAGTTGAAGAAAGGAGCTCAGGGGCACTGTAATTCACAAACCTGCAGAGTTATAAATGACAGCTATCGTCCAAAAATATACTGAAGTAAGGCGGCCAAGAGGACTTGAAAGCGGGGCAGAATTGCAGGAAACCGATTTCAGGAGGTAGACTGGAATTGAATTGAAAGCATAGGAAAAGAGGCAGAACGTCCACAATGATGCACTTGGCCAAAAAGGGCGTATGCGTTTTTTCCTGAATATATTCAGGAAAAAACGCATACGCCCTTTTTGGCCAACCAAGCAAGCTTGCAAAGGAAATCTGCACTACAATGAAGTCTCACTTCCCCCCGGTCAAAAGGGCCATCGGAAAAAAGTGTAAAATCCAGAAAGGCAGGACAGGCCATGGAGAACTGGGAGCCTTGGTATGCTGATGGGCGGGATGTAAATTGCCAACAGACACTCAGGAGAAGTGTATGGTGTTTCCTGAAACATCTAAAAAACAAAGCAACAGAGCCTAGGGCACTTCCACTTATGGTCCTATAGCTTAGGGAAATTAAAATAAAAAAGACACAGCCACCCCAAAGTTTGGGACGCCTCTGTTTACAAGAACCTCATTTACAGTACAAGTTCAACATCGCAGAAAGTGAAAAATGGATAAAGAACTTGTGGTACTTACGTACAATGCAGTATCACTCAGCAATGAAATCTATGTCATCAGGCCCGTAGCAGAATAATGAGTGGATTCAGGTACGATGATTCTAACTGAAATAAGTCACACAGAAAAAGAAACATCAGAAGATATCACTAATACACGGAATGTAAACTTGGCTACACAGGAACTGAATTCCAAAACAGAACAGGGTCTCAAATTTAGAAAACCAACTTATGCTTGCTTAAGGGGAAAGGTGAGTTGGGGTGCTGCATAAAACCAGAGATTGAAATGAGCACAGATAAAGTTCCTTAAGCCAAATATGGAATAGACAAGAGCTACTCCTTGCTCAACGAAATGGACTCAACACCCCATATTAAGCGCCTAAGAATGTACCTGACTAGTAAGTATCTTAAAACCTATGGATTGCTATGTCTCCAAAAGAGAATCAAGCATGTGTACAGGGGCATAAACGCAGCAGTAATACGATTGGAGAGGTTCGGTGAGCAAATGAAGACCCTTTGAAGTCATATTGCATGGTACCCATTCCACGGGTTTCAACTACCCAGGTTAAAGGTATTCTTCCTTCAGCTAAAACATGCATGTGGAACCTAGAGTATGATCAACCATGTGATCGGGAGACGTGTTCAAATATGTCTCAGTTTTTGTACCCTGGTACTCGGGTGCAACATTCCAGACGCTTTACTAACACTCTCCCGACTTGGAGAGTCAGTCCCTTTAACCTCCTGTTTGGCCCAGTTTGCAATTTCTGTGGAAGATGAACAGGAATAGCGAGAACCAATGAGAGACTAGCTGGAGGTGTCTGGACGGGCAAATTTAACTCTCATTTCCCACAAGGAAGAGGAATTAACCAAAGGTTCAGCGTGCCGTGCCGGAACCAGATTAGGGCCTGAAGCCATCCTGCGGTGTTGCGGCCAGGTCACAAGAAAGCGAGTTGAAGAAAGGAGCTCAGGGGCACTGTAATTCAGAAACCTGCAGAGTTATAAATGACAGCTATCGTCCAAAAATATACTGAAGTAAGGCTGCCAAGAGGACTTGAAAGCGGGGCAGAATTGCAGGAAACCGATTTCAGGAGGTAGACTGGAATTGCATTGAAAGCATAGGAAAAGAGGCAGAACGTCCACAATGATGCACTTGGCCAAAAAGGGCGTATGCGTTTTTTCCTGAATATATTCAGGAAAAAACGCATACGCCCTTTTTGGCCAACCAAGCAAGCTTGCAAAGGAAATCTGCACTACAATGAAGTCTCACTTCCCCCCGGTCAAAAGGGCCATCTGCAAAAAGTGTAAAATCCAGAAAGGCAGGACAGGCCATGGAGAACTGGGAGCCTTGTTATGCTGATGGGCGGGATGTAAATTGCCAACAGCCACTCGGGAGAAGTGTATGGTGTTTCCTGAAACATCTAAAAAACAAAGCAACAGAGCCTAGGGCACTTCCACTTATGGTCCTATAGCTTAGGGAAATTAAAATGAAAAAGACACAGCCACCCCAAAGTTTGGGACGCCTCTGTTTACAAGAACCTCGTTTACCGTACAAGTTCAATATCACAGAAAGTGAAAAATGGATAAAGAACTTGTGGTACTTACGTACAATGCAGTATCACTCAGCAGTGAAATCTATGTCATCAGGCCCGTAGCAGCACAATGAGTGGATTCAGGTACGATGATTCTAACTGAAATAAGTCACACAGAAAAAGAAACATCATAAGATATCAGTAATACACGGAATGTAAACTTGGCTACACAGGAACTGAATTACAGAACAGAACAGGGTCTCAAATTTAGAAAACCAACTTATGCTTGCTTAAGGGGAAAGGTGAGTTGGGGTGCTGCATAAAACCAGAGATTGAAATGAGCACAGATAAAGTTCCTTAAGCCAAATATGGAATAGACAAGAGCTACTCCTTGCTCAACGAAATGGACTCAACACCCCATATTAAACGCTTAAGAATGTACCTGACTAGTAAGTATCTTAAAACCTATGGATTGCTATGTCTCCATAAGAGAATCAAGGGTGTGTCCAGGGGCATAAACGCAGCAGTGATAGGATTGGAGAGGTTCGGTGAGCAAATGAAGACCCTATGAAGTCATATTGCATGGTACCCATTCCACGGGTCTCAACTCTCCAGGTTTAAGGTATTCTTCCTTCAGCTGAAACTTGCATGTGGAACCCAGAGTATGATCAACCATGTGAACGGGAGAAGTGTTCAAATATGTCTCAGTTTTCCTCCCATGGTACTCGGGTGCAACATTCCAGATGCTTTACTAACACTCTCCCCACTTGGAGAGTCAGCGCCTTTAACCTCCTGTTTGGCCCAATTTGCAATTTCTGCGGAAGATGAACAGGAATAGGGAGAACCAATGAGAGACTAGCTGGAGGTGTCTGGACGGGCAAATTTAACTCTCATTTCCCACCAGGAAGAGGAAATAACCAAAGGCTCAGCGTGCCGTGCCGGAACCAGATTAGGGCCTGAAGCCATCCTGCGGTGTTGCGGCCAGCTCACAAGAAAGCGAGTTGAAGAAAGGAGCTCAGGGGCACTGTAATTCACAAACCTGCAGAGTTATAAATGACAGCTATCGTCCAAAAATATACTGAAGTAAGGCTGCCAAGAGGACTTGAAAGCGGGGCAGAATTGCAGGAAACCGATTTCAGGAGGTACACTGGAATTGCATTGAAAGCATAGGAAAAGAGGCAGAACGTCGACAATGATGCACTTGGCCAAAAAGGGCGTATGCGTTTTTTCCTGAATATATTCAGGAAAAAACGCATACGCCCTTTTTGGCCAACCAAGCAAGCTTGCAAAGGAAATCTGCACTACAATGAAGTCTCACTTCCCCCCGGTCAAAAGGGCCATCTGCAAAAAGTGTAAAATCCAGAAAGGCAGGACAGGCCATGGAGAACTGGGAGCCTTGTTATGCTGATGGGCGGGATGTAATTTGCCAACAGCCACTCGGGAGAAGTGTATGGTGTTTCCTGAAACATCTAAAAAACAAAGCAACAGAGCCTAGGGCACTTCCACTTATGGTCCTATAGCTTAGGGAAATTAAAATGAAAAAGACACAGCCACCCCAAAGTTTGGGACGCCTCTGTTTACAAGAACCTCGTTTACCGTACAAGTTCAATATCACAGAAAGTGAAAAATGGATAAAGAACTTGTGGTACTTACGTACAATGCAGTATCACTCAGCAGTGAAATCTATGTCATCAGGCCCGTAGCAGCACAATGAGTGGATTCAGGTACGATGATTCTAACTGAAATAAGTCACACAGAAAAAGAAACATCATAAGATATCAGTAATACACGGAATGTAAACTTGGCTACACAGGAACTGAATTACAGAACAGAACAGGGTCTCAAATTTAGAAAACCAACTTATGCTTGCTTAAGGGGAAAGGTGAGTTGGGGTGCTGCATAAAACCAGAGATTGAAATGAGCACAGATAAAGTTCCTTAAGCCAAATATGGAATAGACAAGAGCTACTCCTTGCTCAACGAAATGGACTCAACACCCCATATTAAACGCTTAAGAATGTACCTGACTAGTAAGTATCTTAAAACCTATGGATTGCTATGTCTCCATAAGAGAATCAAGGGTGTGTCCAGGGGCATAAACGCAGCAGTGATAGGATTGGAGAGGTTCGGTGAGCAAATGAAGACCCTATGAAGTCATATTGCATGGTACCCATTCCACGGGTCTCAACTCTCCAGGTTTAAGGTATTCTTCCTTCAGCTGAAACTTGCATGTGGAACCCAGAGTATGATCAACCATGTGAACGGGAGAAGTGTTCAAATATGTCTCAGTTTTCCTCCCATGGTACTCGGGTGCAACATTCCAGATGCTTTACTAACACTCTCCCCACTTGGAGAGTCAGCGCCTTTAACCTCCTGTTTGGCCCAATTTGCAATTTCTGCGGAAGATGAACAGGAATAGGGAGAACCAATGAGAGACTAGCTGGAGGTGTCTGGACGGGCAAATTTAACTCTCATTTCCCACCAGGAAGAGGAAATAACCAAAGGCTCAGCGTGCCGTGCCGGAACCAGATTAGGGCCTGAAGCCATCCTGCGGTGTTGCGGCCAGCTCACAAGAAAGCGAGTTGAAGAAAGGAGCTCAGGGGCACTGTAATTCACAAACCTGCAGAGTTATAAATGACAGCTATCGTCCAAAAATATACTGAAGTAAGGCTGCCAAGAGGACTTGAAAGCGGGGCAGAATTGCAGGAAACCGATTTCAGGAGGTACACTGGAATTGCATTGAAAGCATAGGAAAAGAGGCAGAACGTCGACAATGATGCACTTGGCCAAAAAGGGCGTATGCGTTTTTTCCTGAATATATTCAGGAAAAAACGCATACGCCCTTTTTGGCCAACCAAGCAAGCTTGCAAAGGAAATCTGCACTACAATGAAGTCTCACTTCCCCCCGGTCAAAAGGGCCATCTGCAAAAAGTGTAAAATCCAGAAAGGCAGGACAGGCCATGGAGAACTGGGAGCCTTGTTATGCTGATGGGCGGGATGTAATTTGCCAACAGCCACTCGGGAGAAGTGTATGTTGTTTCCTGAAACATCTAAAAAACAAAGCAACAGAGCCTAGGGCACTTCCACTTATGGTCCTATAGCTTAGGGAAATTAAAATGAAAAAGACACAGCCACCCCAAAGTTTGGGACGCCTCTGTTTACAAGAACCTCGTTTACCGTACAAGTTCAATATCACAGAAAGTGAAAAATGGATAAAGAACTTGTGGTACTTACGTACAATACAGTATCACTCAGCAATGAAATCTATGTCCTCAGGCCCGTAGCAGCATAATGAGTGGATTCAGGTACGATGATTCTAACTGAAATAAGTCACACAGAAAAGGAAACATCATAAGATATCAGTAATACACGGAATGTAAACTGGGCTACACAGGAACTGAATTCCAAAACAGAACAGGGTCTCAAATTTAGAAAACCAACTTATGCTTGCTTAAGGGTAAAGGTGAGTTGGGGTGCTGCATAAAACCAGAGATTGAAATGAGCACAGATAAAGTTCCTTAAGCCAAATACGGAATAGACAAGAGCTACTCCTTGCTCAACGAAATGGACTCAACACCGCATATTAAACGCATAAGAATGTACCTGACTCTTAAGTATCTTAAAACCTATGGATTGCTATGTCTCCGGAAGAGAATCAAGCATGTGTACAGGGGCATAAACGCAGCAGTGATAGGATTGGAGAGGTTCGGTGAGCAAATGAAGACCCTTTGAAGTCATATTGCATGGTACCCATTACACGGGTCTCAACTCTCCAGGTTTAAGGTATTCTTCCTTCAGCTGAAACTTGCATGTGGAACCCAGAGTATGATCAACCATGTGAACGGGAGAAGTGTTCAAATATGTCTCAGTTTTCCTCCCATGGTACTCGGGTGCAACATTCCAGATGCTTTACTAACACTCTCCCCACTTGGAGAGTCAGCGCCTTTAAACTCCTGTTTGGCCCAATTTGCAATTTCTGCGGAAGATGAACAGGAATAGGGAGAACCAATGAGAGATTGGCTGGAGGTGTCTGGACGGGCAAATTTAACTCTCGTTTCCCACCAGGAAGAGGAATTAACCAAAGGCTCAGCGTGCCATGCCGGAACCAGATTAGGGCCTGAAGCCATCCTGCGGTGTTGCGGCCAGGTCACAAGAAAACGAGTTGAAGAAAGGAGCTCAGGGGCACTGTAATTCACAAACCTGCAGAGTTATAAATGACAGCTATCGTCCAAAAATATACTGAAGTAAGGCTGCCAAGAGGACTTGAAAGCGGGGCAGAATTGCACGAAACCGATTTCAGGAGGTAGACTGGAATTGCATTGAAAGCATAGGAAAAGAGGGAGAACGTCCACAATGATGCACTTGGCCAAAAAGGGCGTATGCGTTTTTTCCTGAAAATATTCAGGAAAAAACGCATACGCCCTTTTTGGCCAACCAAGCAAACTTGCAAAGGAAATCTGCACTACAATGAAGTCTCACTTCCCCCCGGTCAAAAGGGCCATCGGAAAAAAGTGTAAAATCCAGAAAGGCAGGACAGGCCATGGAGAACTGGGAGCCTTGTTATGCTGATGGGCGGGATGTAACTTGCCAACAGACACTCGGGAGAAGTGTATGGTGTTTCCTGAAACATCTAAAAAACAAAGCAACAGAGCCTAGGGCACTTCCACTTATCGTCCTATAGCTTAGGGAAATTAAAATCAAAAAGACACAGCCACCCCAAAGTTTGGGACGCCTCTGTTTACAAGAACCTCATTTACAGTACAAGTTCAACATCGCAGAAAGTGAAAAATGGATAAAGAACTTGTGGTACTTACGTACAATGCAGTATCACTCAGCAATGAAATCTATGTCATCTGGCCCATAGCAGCATAATGAGTGGATTCAGGTACGATGATTCTAACTGAAATAAGTCACACAGAAAAAGAAACATCATAAGATATCAGTAATACACGGAATGTAAACTTGGCTACACAGGAACTGAATTCCAAAACAGAACAGGGTCTCAAATTTAGAAAACCAACTTATGCTTGCTTAAGGGGAAAGGTGAGTTGGGGTGCTGCATAAAACCAGAGATTGAAATGAGCACAGATAAAGTTCCTTAAGCCAAATATGGAATAGACAAGAGCTACTCCTTGCTCAACGAAATGGACTCAACACCCCATATTAAACGCCTAAGCATGTACCTGACTAGTAAGTATGTTAAAACCTATGGATTGCTATGTCTCCAAAAGAGAATCAAGCATGTGTACAGGGGCATAAACGCAGCAGTAATAGGATTGGAGAGGTTCGGTGAGCAAATGAAGACCCTTTGAAGTCTTATTGCATGGTACCCATTCCACGGGTTTCAACTACCCAGGTTAAAGGTATTCTTCCTTCAGCTATAACATGCATGTGGAACCCAGAGTATGATCAACCATGTGATCGGGAGACGTGTTCAAATATGTCTCAGTTTTCGTACCCTGGTACTCGGGTGCAACATTCCAGACGCTTTACTAACACTCTCCCGACTTGGAGAGTCAGTCCCTTTAACCTCCTGTTTGGCCCAGTTTGCAATTTCTGCGGAAGATGAACAGGAATAGCGAGAACCAATGAGAGACTAGCTGGAGGTGTCTGGACGGGCAAATTTAACTCTCATTTCCCGCCAGGAAGAGGAAATAACCAAAGGCTCAGCGTGCCGTGCCGGAACCAGATTAGGGCCTGAAGCCATCCTGTGGTGTTGCGGCCAGCTCACAAGAAAAGGAGTTGAAGAAAGGAGCTCAGGGGCACTGTAATTCAAAAACCTGCAGAGTTATAAATGACAACTATCGTCCAAAAATATACTGAAGTTAGGCTGCCAAGAGGACTTGAAAGCGAGGCAGAATTGCAGGAAACCGATTTCAGGAGGTAGACTGGAATTGCATTGAAAGCATAGGAAAAGAGGCAGAACGTCCACAATGATGCACTTGGCCAAAAAGGGCGTATGCGTTTTTTCCTGAATATATTCAGGAAAAAACGCATACGCCCTTTTTGGCCAACCAAGCAAGCTTGCAAAGGAAATCTGCACTACAATGAAGTCTCACTTCCCCCCAGTCAAAAGGGCCATCTGAAAAAAGTGTAAAATCCAGAAAGGCAGGACAGGCCATGGAGAACTGGGAGCCTTGTTATGCTGATGGGCGGGATGTAAATTGCCAACAGACACTCGGGAGAAGTGTATGGTGTTTCCTGAAACATCTAAAAAACAAAGCAACAGAGCCTAGGGCACTTCCACTTATGGTCCTATAGCTTAGGGAAATTAAAATGAAAAAGACACAGCCACCCCAAAGTTTGGGACGCCTCTGTTTACAAGAACCTCGTTTACCGTACAAGTTCAATATCACAGAAAGTGAAAAATGGATAAAGAACTTGTGGTACTTACGTACAATGCAGTATCACTCAGCAGTGAAATCTATGTCATCAGGCCCGTAGCAGCACAATGAGTGGATTCAGGTACAATGATTCTAACTGAAATAAGTCACACAGAAAAAGAAACATCATAAGATATCAGTAATACACGGAATGTAAACTTGGCTACACAGGAACTGAATTACAGAACAGAACAGGGTCTCAAATTTAGAAAACCAACTTATGCTTGTTTAAGGGTAAAGGTGAGTTGGGGTGCTGCATAAAAGCAGAGATTGAAATGAGCACAGATAAAGTTCCTTAAGCCAAATATGGAATAGACAAGAGCTACTCCTTGCTCAACGAAATGGACTCAACACCGCATATTAAACGCCTAAGAATGTACCTGACTCTTAAGTATCTTAAAACCTATGGATTGCTATGTCTCCGAAAGAGAATCAAGCATGTGTACAGGGACATAAACGCAGCAGTGATAGGATTGGAGAGGTTCGGTGAGCAAATGAAGACCCTTTGAAGTCATATTGCATGGTACCCATTCCACGGGTTTCAACTACCCAGGTTTAAGGTATTCTTCCTTCAGCTACAATATGCATGTGGAACCCAGAGTATGATCAACAGTGTGAACGGGAGACGTGTTCAAATATGTCTCAGTTTTCGTACCCTGGTACTCGGGTGCAACATTCCAGACGCTTTACTAACACTCTCCCGACTTGGAGAGTCAGTCCCTTTAACCTCCTGTTTGGCCCAGTTTGCAATTTCTGCGGAAGATGAACAGGAATAGCGAGAACCAATGAGAGACTAGCTGGAGGTGTCTGGACGGGCAAATTTAACTCTCATTTCCCACCAGGAAGAGGAAATAACCAAAGGCTCAGCGTGCCGTGCCGGAACCAGATTAGGGCCTGAAGCCATCCTGCGGTGTTGCGGCCAGCTCACAAGAAAACTAGTTGAAGAAAGGAGCTTAGGGGCACTGTAATTCACAAACCTGCAGAGTTATAAATGACAACTATCGTCCAAAAATATACTGAAGTAAGGCTGCCAAGAGGACTTGAAAGCGGGGCAGAATTGCAGGAAACCGATTTCAGGAGGTAGACTGGAATTGCATTGAAAGCATAGGAAAAGAGGCAGAACGTCCACAATGATGCACTTGGCCAAAAAGGGCGTATGCGTTTTTTCCTGAATATATTCAGGAAAAAACGCATACGCCCTTTTTGGCCAACCAAGCAAGCTTGCAAAGGAAATCTGCACTACAATGAAGTCTCACTTCCCCCCCCCCCCGGTCAAAAAGGCCATCTGAAAAAAGTGTAAAATCCAGAAAGGCAGGACAGGCCATGGAGAACTGGGAGCCTTGTTATGCTGATGGGCGGAATGTAAATTGCCAACAGACACTCGGGAGAAGTGTATGGTGTTTCCTGAAACATCTAAAAAACAAACCAACAGAGCCTAGGGCACTTCCACTTATGGTCCTATAGCTTAGGGAAATTAAAATCAAAAAGACACAGCCACCCCAAAGTTTGGGACGCCTCTGTTTACAAGAACCTCGTTTACCGTACAAGTTCAACATCACAGAAAGTGAAAAATGGATAAAGAACTTGTGGTACTTACGTACAATGCAGTATCACTCAGCAATGAAATCTATGTCATCAGGCCCGTAGCAGCATAATGAGTGTATTCAGGTACGATGATTCTAACTGAAATAAGTCACACAGAAAAAGAAACATCATAAGATATCACTAATACACGGAATGTAAACTGGGCTACACAGGAACTGAATTACAGAACAGAACAGGGTCTCAAATTTAGAAAACCAACTTATGCTTGCTTAAGGGGAAAGGTGAGTTGGGGTGCTGCATAAAACCAGAGATTGAAATGAGCATAGATAAAGTTCCTTAAGCCAAATATGGAATAGACAAGAGCTACTCCTTGCTCAACGAAATGGACTCAACACCCCATATTAAACGCCTAAGAATGTACCTTACTAGTAAGTATCTTAAAACCTATGGATTGCTATGTCTCCAAAAGAGAATCAAGCGTGTGTACAGGGGCATAAACGCAGCAGTGATAGGATTGGAGAGGTTCGGTGAGCAAATGAAGACCCTTTGAAGTCATATTGCATGGTACCCATTCCACGGGTTTCAACTACCCACGTTTAAGGTATTCTTCCTTCAGCTAAAACATGCATGTGGAACCCAGAGTATGATCAACCGTGTGAACGGGAGACGTGTTCAAATATGTCTCAGTTTTCCTCCCCTGGTACTCGGGTGCAACATTCCAGACGCTTTACTAACACTCTCCCCACTTGGATAGTCAGCCTTTAACCTCCTGTTTAGCCCAGTTTGCAATTTCTGTGGAAGATGAACAGGAAGAGCGAGAACCAATGAGAGACTAGCTGGAGGTGTCTGGACGGGCAAATTTAACTCTCATTTCCCACCAGGAAGAGGAAATAACCAAAGGCTCAGCGTGCCGTGCCGGAACCAGATTAGGGCCTGAAGCCATCCTGCGGTGTTGCGGCCAGCTCAAAAGAAAGCGAGTTGAAGAAAGGAGCTCAGGGGCACTGTAATTCACAAACCTGCAGAGTTATAAATGACAGCTATCGTCCAAAAATATACTGAAGTAAGGCTGCCAAGAGGACTTGAAAGTGGGGCAGAATTGCAGGAAACCGATTTCAGGAGGTAGACTGGAATTGCATTGAAAGCATAGGAAAAGAGGCAGAACGTCCACAATGATGCACTTGGCCAAAAAGGGCGTATGCGTTTTTTCCTGAATGTTTTCAGGAAAAAACGCATACGCCCTTTTTTGCCAACCAAGCAAGCTTGCAAAGGAAATCTGCACTACAATGAAGTCTCACTTCCCCCCGGTCAAAAGGGCCATCTGAAAAAAGTGTAAAATCCAGAAAGGCAGGACAGGCCATGGAGAACTGGGAGCCTTGTTATGCTGATGGGCGGAATGTAAATTGCCAACAGACACTCAGGAGAAGTGTATGGTGTTTCCTGAAACATCTAAAAAACAAAGCAACAGAGCCTAGGGCACTTCCACTTATGGTCCTATAGCTTAGGGAAATTAAAATCAAAAAGACACAGCCACCCCAAAGTTTGGGACGCCTCTGTTTACAAGAACCTCGTTTACCGTACAAGTTCAACATCGCAGAAAGTGAAAAATGGATAAAGAACTTGTGGTATTTACTTACAAAGCAATATCACTCAGCAATGAAATCTATGTCATCAGGCCCTTAGCAGCACAATGATTGGATTCAGGTATGATGATTCTAACTGAAATAAGTCACACAGAAAAAGAAACATCATAAGATATCAGTAATACACGGAATGTAAACTTGGCTACACAGGAACTGAATTCCAAAACACAACAGGGTCTCAAATTTAGAAAACCAACTTATGCTTGCTTAAGGGGAAAGGTGAGTTGGGGTGCTGCATAAAACCAGAGATTGAAATGAGCACAGATAAAGTTCCTTAAGCCAAATATGGAATAGACAAGAGCTACTCCTTGCTCAACGAAATGGACTCAACACCCCATATTAAATGCCTAAGAATGTACCTGACTAGTAAGTATCTTAAAACCTATGGATTGCTATGTCTCCAAAAGAGAATCAAGCATGTGTACAGGGGCATAAACGCAGCAGTGATAGGATTAGAGAGGTTCGGTGAGCAAATGAAGATCCTTTGAAGTCTTATTGCATGGTACCCATTCCACGGGTTTCAACTCTCCAGGTTTAAGGTATTCTTCCTTCAGCTAAAACATGCATGTGAAACCCAGAGTATGATCAACAGTGTGAACGGGAGACGTGTTCAAATATGTCTCAGTTTTCCTCCCCTGGTACTCGGGTGCAACATTCCAGACGCTTTACTAACACTCTCCCGACTTGTAGAGTCAGTCCCTTTAACCTCCAGTTTGGCCCAGTTTGCAATTTCTGCGGAAGATGAACAGGAAGAGCGAGAACCAATGAGAGACTAGCTGGAGGTGTCTGGACGGGCAAATTTAACTCTCATTTCCCACCAGGAAGAGGAATTAACCAAAGGCTCAGCGTGCCGTGCCGGAACCAGATTAGGGCCTGAAGCCATCCTGCGGTGTTGCGGCCAGCTCACAAGAAAACGAGTTGAAGAAAGGAGCTCAGGGGCACTGTAATTCACAAACCTGCCGAGTTATAAATGACAGCTATCGTCCAAAAATATACTGAAGTTAGGCTGCCAAGAGGACTTGAAAGCGGGGCAGAATTGCAGGAAACCGATTTCAGGAGGTAGACTGGAATTGCATTGAAAGCATAGGAAAAGAGGCAGAACGTCCACAATGATGCACTTGGCCAAAAAGGGCGTATGCGTTTTTTCCTGAATATATTCAGGAAAAAACGCATACGCCCTTCTTGGCCAACCAAGCAAACTTGCAAAGGAAATCTGCACTACAATGAAGTCTCACTTCCCCCCGGTCAAAAGGGCCATCTGAAAAAAGTGTAAAATCCAGAAAGGCAGGACAGGCCATGGAGAACTGGGAGCCTTGTTATGCTGATGGGTGGGATGTAAATTGCCAACAGACACTCGGGAGAAGTGTATGGTGTTTCCTGAAACATCTAAAAAACAAAGCAACAGAGCCTAGGGCACTTCCACTTATGGTCCTATAGCTTAGGGAAATTAAAATCAAAAAGACACAGCCACCCCAAAGTTTGGGACGCCTCTGTTTACAAGAACCTCGTTTACCGTACAAGTTCAACATCACAGAAAGTGAAAAATGGATAAAGAACATGTGGTACTTACGTACAATGCAGTATCACTCAGCAATGAAATCTATGTCATCAGGCCCGTAGCAGCATAATGAGTGGATTCAGGTACAATGATTCTAACTGAAATAAGTCACACAGAAAAAGAAACATCATAAGATATCACTAATACACGGAATGTAAACTGGGCTACACAGGAACTGAATTACAGAACAGAACAGGGTCTCAAATTTAGAAAACCAACTTATGCTTGCTTAAGGGGAAAGGTGAGTTGGGGTGCTGCATAAAACCAGAGATTGAAATGAGCACAGATAAAGTTCCTTAAGCCAAATATGGAATAGACAAGAGCTACTCCTTGCTCAACGAAATGGACTCAACACCCCATATTAAACGCCTAAGAATGTACCTTACTAGTAAGTATCTTAAAACCTATGGATTGCTATGTCTCCAAAAGAGAATCAAGCGTGTGTACAGGGGCATAAACGCAGCAGTGATAGGATTGGAGAGGTTCGGTGAGCAAATGAAGACCCTTTGAAGTCATATTGCATGGTACCCATTCCACGGGTTTCAACTACCCACGTTTAAGGTATTCTTCCTTCAGCTAAAACATGCATGTGGAACCCAGAGTATGATCAACCGTGTGAACGGGAGACGTGTTCAAATATGTCTCAGTTTTCCTCCCCTGGTACTCGGGTGCAACATTCCAGACGCTTTACTAACACTCTCCCCACTTGGATAGTCAGCCTTTAACCTCCTGTTTAGCCCAGTTTGCAATTTCTGTGGAAGATGAACAGGAAGAGCGAGAACCAATGAGAGACTAGCTGGAGGTGTCTGGACGGGCAAATTTAACTCTCATTTCCCACCAGGAAGAGGAACTAACCAAAGGCTCAGCGTGCCGTGCCGGAACCAGATTAGGGCCTGAAGCCATCCTGCGGTGTTGCGGCCAGCTCAAAAGAAAGCGAGTTGAAGAAAGGAGCTCAGGGACACTGTAATTCACAAACCTGCAGAGTTATAAATGACAGCTATCGTCCAAAAATATACTGAAGTAAGGCTGCCAAGAGGACTTGAAAGTGGGGCAGAATTGCAGGAAACCGATTTCAGGAGGTTGACTGGAATTGCATTGAAAGCATAGGAAAAGAGGCAAAACGTCCACAATGATGCACTTGGCCAAAAAGGGCGTATGCGTTTTTTCCTGAATATATTCAGGAAAAAACGCATACGCCCTTTTTGGCCAACCAAGCGAGCTTGCAAAGGAAATCTGCACTACAATGAAGTCTCACTTCCCCCCGGTCAAAAGGGCCATCTGAAAAAAGTGTAAAATCCAGAAAGGCAGGACAGGCCATGGAGAACTGGGAGCCTTGTTATGCTGATGGGCGGGATGTAAATTGCCAACAGACACTCGGGAGAAGTGTATGGTGTTTCCTGAAACATCTAAAAAACAAAGCAACAGAGCCTAGGGCACTTCCACTTATGGTCCTATAGCTTAGGGAAATTAAAATCAAAAAGACACAGCCACCCCAAAGTTTGGGACGCCTCTGTTTACAAGAACCTCGTTTTCCGTACAAGTTCAATATCACAGAAAGAGGAAAATGGATAAAGAACTTGTGGTACTTATGTACAATGCAGTATCACTCAGCAATGAAATCTATGTCATCAGGCCCGTAGCAGCACAATGAGTGGATTCAGGTACGATGATTCTAACTGAAATAAGTCACACAGAAAAAGAAACATCATAAGATATCAGTAATACACGGAATGTAAACTTGGCTACACAGGAACTGAATTCCAAAACACAACAGGGTCTCAAATTTAGAAAACCAACTTATGCTTGCTTAAGGGGAAAGGTGAGTTGGGGTGCTGCATAAAACCAGAGATTGAAATGAGCACAGATAAAGTTCCTTAAGCCAAATATGGAATAGATAAGAGCTACTCCTTGCTCAACGAAATGGACTCAACACCCCATATTAAACGCCTAAGAATGTACCTGACTAGTAAGTATCTTAAAACCTATGGATTGCTATGTCTCTGAAAGAGAATCAAGCATGTGTACAGGGGCATAAACGCAGCAGTGATAGGATTGGAGAGGTTCGGTGAGCAAATGAAGACCCTTTGAAGTCATATTGCATGGTACCCATTACACGGGTCTCAACTCTCCAGGTTTAAGGTATTCTTCCTTCAGCTAAAACATGCATGTGGAACCCAGAGTATGATCAACCGTGTGAACGGGAGATGTGTTCAAATATGTCTCAGTTTTCCTCCCCTGGTACTCGGGTGCAACATTCCAGACGCTTTACTAACACTCTCCCCACTTGGAGAGTCAGCGCCTTTAACCTCCTGTTTGGCCCAGTTTGCAATTTCTGCGGAAGATGAACAGGAATAGGGAGAACCAATGAGAGACTAGCTGGAGGTGTCTGGACGGGCAAATTTAACTCTCATTTCCCACCAGGAAGAGGAACTAACCAAAGGCTCAGCATGCCGTGCCGGAACCAGATTAGGGCCTGAAGCCATCCTGCGGTGTTGCGGCCAGCTCAAAAGAAAACGAGTTGAAGAAAGGAGCTCAGGGGCACTGTAATTCACAAACCTGCAGAGTTATAAATGACAGCTATCGTCCAAAAATATACTGAAGTAAGGCTGCCAAGAGGACTTGAAAGCGGGGCAGAATTGCAGGAAACCGATTTCAGGAGGTAGACTGGAATTGCATTGAAAGCATAGGAAAAGAGGCAGAACGTCCACAATGATGCACTTGGCCAAAAAGGGCGTATGCGTTTTTTCCTGAATATATTCAGGAAAAAACGCATACGCCCTTTTTGGCCAAACAAGCAAACTTGCATAGGAAATCTGCACTACAATGAAGTCTCACTTCCCCCCGGTCAAAAGGGCCATCTGAAAAAAGTGTAAAATCCAGAAAGGCAGGACAGGCCATGGAGAACTGGGAGCCTTGTTATGCTGATGGGCGGAATGTAAATTGCCAACAGACACTCAGGAGAAGTGTATGGTGTTTCCTGAAACATCTAAAAAACAAAGCAACAGAGCCTAGGGCACTTCCACTTATGGTCCTATAGCTTAGGGAAATTAAAATCAAAAAGACACAGCCACCCCAAAGTTTGGGACGCCTCTGTTTACAAGAACCTCGTTTACCGTACAAGTTCAACATCGCAGAAAGTGAAAAATGGATAAAGAAGTTGTGGTATTTACTTACAAAGCAATATCACTCAGCAATGAAATCTATGTCATCAGGCCCTTAGCAGCACAATGAGTGGATTCAGGTATGATGATTCTAACTGAAATAAGTCACACAGAAAAAGAAACATCATAAGATATCAGTAATACACGGAATGTAAACTTGGCTACACAGGAACTGAATTCCAAAACACAACAGGGTCTCAAATTTAGAAAACCAACTTATGCTTGCTTAAGGGGAAAGGTGAGTTGGGGTGCTGCATAAAACCAGAGATTGAAATGAGCACAGATAAAGTTCCTTAAGCCAAATATGGAATAGACAAGAGCTACTCCTTGCTCAACGAAATGGACTCAACACCCCATATTAAATGCCTAAGAATGTACCTGACTAGTAAGTATCTTAAAACCTATGGATTGCTATGTCTCCAAAAGAGAATCAAGCATGTGTACAGGGGCATAAACGCAGCAGTGATAGGATTAGAGAGGTTCGGTGAGCAAATGAAGATCCTTTGAAGTCTTATTGCATGGTACCCATTCCACGGGTTTCAACTCTCCAGGTTTAAGGTATTCTTCCTTCAGCTAAAACATGCATGTGAAACCCAGAGTATGATCAACAGTGTGAACGGGAGACGTGTTCAAATATGTCTCAGTTTTCCTCCCCTGGTACTCGGGTGCAACATTCCAGACGCTTTACTAACACTCTCCCGACTTGTAGAGTCAGTCCCTTTAACCTCCAGTTTGGCCCAGTTTGCAATTTCTGCGGAAGATGAACAGGAATAGGGAGAACCAATGAGAGACTAGCTGGAGGTGTCTGGACGGGCAAATTTAACTCTCATTTCCCACCAGGAAGAGGAATTAACCAAAGGCTCAGCGTGCCGTGCCGGAACCAGATTAGGGCCTGAAGCCATCCTGCGGTGTTGCGGCCAGCTCACAAGAAAACGAGTTGAAGAAAGGAGCTCAGGGGCACTGTAATTCACAAACCTGCCGAGTTATAAATGACAGCTATCGTCCAAAAATATACTGAAGTAAGGCTGCCAAGAGGACTTGAAAGCGGGGCAGAATTGCAGGAAACCGATTTCAGGAGGTAGACTGGAATTGCATTGAAAGCATAGGAAAAGAGGCAGAACGTCCACAATGATGCACTTGGCCAAAAAGGGCGTATGCGTTTTTTCCTGAATATATTCAGGAAAAAACGCATACGCCCTTTTTGGCCAACCAAGCAAACTTGCAAAGGAAATCTGCACTACAATGAAGTCTCACTTCCCCCCGGTCAAAAGGGCCATCTGAAAAAAGTGTAAAATCCAGAAAGGCAGGACAGGCCATGGAGAACTGGGAGCCTTGTTATGCTGATGGGTGGGATGTAAATTGCCAACAGACACTCGGGAGAAGTGTATGGTGTTTCCTGAAACATCTAAAAAACAAAGCAACAGAGCCTAGGGCACTTCCACTTATGGTCCTATAGCTTAGGGAAATTAAAATCAAAAAGACACAGCCACCCCAAAGTTTGGGACGCCTCTGTTTACAAGAACCTCGTTTACCGTACAAGTTCAACATCACAGAAAGTGAAAAATGGATAAAGAACTTGTGGTACTTACGTACAATGCAGTATCACTCAGCAATGAAATCTATGTCATCAGGCCCGTAGCAGCATAATGAGTGGATTCAGGTACAATGATTCTAACTGAAATAAGTCACACAGAAAAAGAAACATCATAAGATATCACTAATACACGGAATGTAAACTGGGCTACACAGGAACTGAATTACAGAACAGAACAGGGTCTCAAATTTAGAAAACCAACTTATGCTTGCTTAAGGGGAAAGGTGAGTTGGGGTGCTGCATAAAACCAGAGATTGAAATGAGCACAGATAAAGTTCCTTAAGCCAAATATGGAATAGACAAGAGCTACTCCTTGCTCAATGAAATGGACTCAACACCCCATATTAAACGCCTAAGAATGTACCTTACTAGTAAGTATCTTAAAACCTATGGATTGCTATGTCTCCAAAAGAGAATCAAGCGTGTGTACAGGGGCATAAACGCAGCAGTGATAGGATTGGAGAGGTTCGGTGAGCAAATGAAGACCCTTTGAAGTCATATTGCATGGTACCCATTCCACGGGTTTCAACTACCCACGTTTAAGGTATTCTTCCTTCAGCTAAAACATGCATGTGGAACCCAGAGTATGATCAACCGTGTGAACGGGAGACGTGTTCAAATATGTCTCAGTTTTCCTCCCCTGGTACTCGGGTGCAACATTCCAGACGCTTTACTAACACTCTCCCCACTTGGATAGTCAGCCTTTAACCTCCTGTTTAGCCCAGTTTGCAATTTCTGTGGAAGATGATCAGGAAGAGCGAGAACCAATGAGAGACTAGCTGGAGGTGTCTGGACGGGCAAATTTAACTCTCATTTCCCACCAGGAAGAGGAACTAACCAAAGGCTCAGCGTGCCGTGCCGGAACCAGATTAGGGCCTGAAGCCATCCTGCGGTGTTGCGGCCAGCTCAAAAGAAAGCGAGTTGAAGAAAGGAGCTCAGGGGCACTGTAATTCACAAACCTGCAGAGTTATAAATGACAGCTATCGTCCAAAAATATACTGAAGTAAGGCTGCCAAGAGGACTTGAAAGTGGGGCAGAATTGCAGGAAACCGATTTCAGGAGGTTGACTGGAATTGCATTGAAAGCATAGGAGAAGAGGCAAAACGTCCACAATGATGCACTTGGCCAAAAAGGGCGTATGCGTTTTTTCCTGAATATATTCAGGAAAAAACGCATACGCCCTTTTTGGCCAACCAAGCGAGCTTGCAAAGGAAATCTGCACTACAATGAAGTCTCACTTCCCCCCGGTCAAAAGGGCCATCTGAAAAAAGTGTAAAATCCAGAAAGGCAGGACAGGCCATGGAGAACTGGGAGCCTTGTTATGCTGATGGGCGGGATGTAAATTGCCAACAGACACTCGGGAGAAGTGTATGGTGTTTCCTGAAACATCTAAAAAACAAAGCAACAGAGCCTAGGGCACTTCCACTTATGGTCCTATAGCTTAGGGAAATTAAAATCAAAAAGACACAGCCACCCCAAAGTTTGGGACGCCTCTGTTTACAAGAACCTCGTTTTCCGTACAAGTTCAATATCACAGAAAGAGGAAAATGGATAAAGAACTTGTGGTACTTATGTACAATGCAGTATCACTCAGCAATGAAATCTATGTCATCAGGCCCGTAGCAGCACAATGAGTGGATTCAGGTACGATGATTCTAACTGAAATAAGTCACACAGAAAAAGAAACATCATAAGATATCAGTAATACACGGAATGTAAACTTGGCTACACAGGAACTGAATTCCAAAACACAACAGGGTCTCAAATTTAGAAAACCAACTTATGCTTGCTTAAGGGGAAAGGTGAGTTGGGGTGCTGCATAAAACCAGAGATTGAAATGAGCACAGATAAAGTTCCTTAAGCCAAATATGGAATAGATAAGAGCTACTCCTTGCTCAACGAAATGGACTCAACACCCCATATTAAACGCCTAAGTATGTACCTGACTAGTAAGTATCTTAAAACCTATGGATTGCTATGTCTCCAAAAGAGAATCAAGCATGTGTACAGGGGCATAAACGCAGCAGTGATAGGATTGGAGAGGTTCGGTGAGCAAATGAAGACCCTTTGAAGTCATATTGCATGGTACCCATTACACGGGTCTCAACTCTCCAGGTTTAAGGTATTCTTCCTTCAGCTAAAACATGCATGTGGAACCCAGAGTATGATCAACCGTGTGAACGGGAGATGTGTTCAAATATGTCTCAGTTTTCCTCCCCTGGTACTCGGGTGCAACATTCCAGACGCTTTACTAACACTCTCCCCACTTGGAGAGTCAGCGCCTTTAACCTCCTGTTTGGCCCAGTTTGCAATTTCTGCGGAAGATGAACAGGAATAGGGAGAACCAATGAGAGACTAGCTGGAGGTGTCTGGACGGGCAAATTTAACTCTCATTTCCCACCAGGAAGAGGAACTAACCAAAGGCTCAGCATGCCGTGCCGGAACCAGATTAGGGCCTGAAGCCATCCTGCGGTGTTGCGGCCAGCTCAAAAGAAAACGAGTTGAAGAAAGGAGCTCAGGGGCACTGTAATTCACAAACCTGCAGAGTTATAAATGACAGCTATCGTCCAAAAATATACTGAAGTAAGGCTGCCAAGAGGACTTGAAAGCGGGGCAGAATTGCAGGAAACCGATTTCAGGAGGTAGACTGGAATTGCATTGAAAGCATAGGAAAAGAGGCAGAACGTCCACAATGATGCACTTGGCCAAAAAGGGCATATGCGTTTTTTCCTGAATATATTCAGGAAAAAACGCATACGCCCTTTTTGGCCAAACAAGCAAACTTGCATAGGAAATCTGCACTACAATGAAGTCTCACTTCCCCCCGGTCAAAAGGGCCATCTGAAAAAAGTGTAAAATCCAGAAAGGCAGGACAGGCCATGGAGAACTGGGAGCCTTGTTATGCTGATGGGCGGGATGTAAATTGCCAACAGACACTCGGGAGAAGTGTATGGTGTTTCCTGAAACATCTAAAAAACAAAGCAACAGAGCCTAGGGCACTTCCACTTATGGTCCTATAGCTTAGGGAAATTAAAATCAAAAAGACACAGCCACCCCAAAGTTTGGGACGCCTCTGTTTACAAGAACCTCGTTTACAGTACAAGTTCAACATCGCAGAAAGTGAAAAATGGATAAAGAAGTTGTGGTATTTACTTACAAAGCAATATCACTCAGCAATGAAATCTATGTCATCAGGCCCGTAGCAGCATAATGAGTGGATTCAGGTACGATGATTCTAACTGAAATAAGTCACACAGAAAAAGAAACATCATAAGATATCACTAATACACGGAATGTAAACTGGGCTACACAGGAACTGAATTACAGAACAGAACAGGGTCTCAAATTTAGAAAACCAACTTATGCTTGCTTAAGGGGAAAGGTGAGTTGGGGTGCTGCATAAAACCAGAGATTGAAATGAGCACAGATAAAGTTCCTTAAGCCAAATATGGAATAGACAAGAGCTACTCCTTGCTCAACGAAATGGACTCAACACCCCATATTAAACGCCTAAGAATGTACCTGACTAGTAAGTATTTTAAAACCTATGGATTGCTATGTCTCCAAAAGAGAATCAAACGTGTGTACAGGGGCATAAACGCAGCAGTGATAGGATTGGAGAGGTTCGGTGAGCAAATGAAGACCCTTTGAAGTCATATTGCATGGTACCCATTTCACGGGTCTCAACTCTCCAGGTTTAAGGTATTCTTCCTTCAGCTAAAACATGCATGTGGAACCCAGAGTATGATCAACCGTGTGAACGGGAGACGTATTCAAATATGTCTCAGTTTTCCTCCCCTGTTACTGGGGTGCAACATTCCAGACGCTTTACTAACACTCTCCCCACTTGGAGAGTCAGCACCTTTAACCTCCTGTTTGGCCCAGTTTGCAATTTCTGCGGAAGATGAACAGGAATAGGGAGAACCAATGAGAGACTAGCTGGAGGTGTCTGGACGGGCAAATTTAACTCTCATTTCCCACCAGGAAGAGGAACTAACCAAAGGCTCAGCGTGCCGTGCCGGAACCAGATTAGGGCCTGAAGCCATCCTGCGGTGTTGCGGCCAGCTCAAAAGAAAGCGAGTTGAAGAAAGGAGCTCAGGGGCACTGTAATTCACAAACCTGCAGAGTTATAAATGACAGCTATCATCCAAAAATATACTGAATTAAGGCTGCCAAGAGGACTTGAATGCGGGGCAGAATTGCAGGAAACCGATTTCAGGAGGTAGACTGGAATTGCATTGAAAGCATAGGAAAAGAGGCAGAACGTCCACAATGATGCACTTGGCCAAAAAGGGCGTATGCGTTTTTTCCTGAATATATTCAGGAAAAAACGCATACGCCCTTTTTGGCCAACCAAGCAAGCTTGCAAAGGAAATCTGCACTACAATGAAGTCTCACTTCCCCCCGGTCAAAAGGGCCATCTGAAAAAAGTGTAAAATCCAGAAAGGCAGGACAGGCCATGGAGAACTGGGAGCCTTGTTATGCTGATGGGCGGGATGTAAATTGCCAACAGACACTCGGGAGAAGTGTATGGTGTTTCCTGAAACATCTAAAAAACAAAGCAACAGAGCCTAGGGCACTTCCACTTATGGTCCTATAGCTTAGGGAAATTAAAATCAAAACGACACAGCCACCCCAAAGTTTGGGACGCCTCTGTTTACAAGAACCTCGTTTACCGTACAAGTTCAATATCACAGAATGTGAAAAATGGATAAAGAACTTGTGGTATTTACGTACAATGCAGTATCACTCAGCAATGAAATCTATGTCATCAGGCCCTTAGCAGCACAATGAGTGGATTCAGGTACGATGATTCTAACTGAAATAAGTCACACAGAAAAAGAAACATCAATAAATATCACTAATACATGGAATGTAAACTTGGCTACACAGGAACTGAATTCCAAAACAGAACAGGGTCTCAAATTTAGAAAACCAACTTATGCTTGCTTAAGGGGAAAGGTGAGTTGGGGTGCTGCATAAAACCAGAGATTGAAATGAGCACAGATAAAGTTCCTTAAGCCAAATATGGAATAGACAAGAGCTACTCCTTGCTCAACGAAATGGACTCAACACCCCATATTAAACGCCTAACAATTTACCTGACTAGTAAGTATCTTAAAACCTATGGATTGCTATGTCTCCAAAAGAGAATCAAGCGGGTGTACAGGGGCATAAACGCAGCAGTGATAGGATTGGAGAGGTTCGGTGAGCAAATGAAGACCCTTTGAAGTCATATTGCATGGTACCCATTCCACGGGTCTCAACTCTCCAGGTTTAAGGTATTCTTCCTTCAGCTAAAACATGCATGTGGAACCTAGAGTATGATCAACCATGTGATCGGGAGACGTGTTCAAATATGTCTCAGTTTTCGTACCCTGGTACTCGGGTGCAACATTCCAGACGCTTTACTAACACTCTCCCGACTTGGAGAGTCAGTCCCTTTAACCTCCTGTTTGGCCCAGTTTGCAATTTCTCCGGAAGATGAACAGGAAGAGCGAGAACCAATGAGAGACTAGCTGGAGGTGTCTGGACGGGCAAATTTAACTCTCATTTCCCACCAGGAAGAGGAACTAACCAAAGGCTCAGCGTGCCGTGCCGGAACCAGATTAGGGCCTGAAGCCATCCTGCGGTGTTGCGGCCAGCTCAAAAGAAAGCGAGTTGAAGAAAGGAGCTCAGGGGCACTGTAATTCACAAACCTGCAGAGTTATAAATGACAGCTATCGTCCAAAAATATACTGAAGTAAGGCTGCCAAGAGGACTTGAAAGTGGGGCAGAATTGCAGGAAACCGATTTCAGGAGGTAGACTGGAATTGCATTGAAAGCATAGGAAAAGAGGCAGAACGTCCACAATGATGCACTTGGCCAAAAAGGGCGTATGCGTTTTTTCCTGAATATATTCAGGAAAAAACGCATACGTCCTTTTTGGCCAACCAAGCAAGCTTGCAAAGGAAATCTGCACTACAATGAAGTCTCACTTCCCCCCGGTCAAAAGGGCCATCTG
Source organism: Globicephala melas (assembly GCF_963455315.2). Taxonomy (NCBI): domain Eukaryota; kingdom Metazoa; phylum Chordata; class Mammalia; order Artiodactyla; family Delphinidae; genus Globicephala; species Globicephala melas. The sequence continues at coordinate 29,116 of NW_027207516.1, read as the reverse complement.
AAAAAAGTGTAAAATCCAGAAAGGCAGGACAGGCCATGGAGAACTGGGAGCCTTGTTATGCTGATGGGCGGGATGTAAATTGCCAACAGACACTCGGGAGAAGTGTATGGTGTTTCCTGAAACATCTAAAAAACAAAGCAACAGAGCCTAGGGCACTTCCACTTATGGTCCTATAGCTTAGGGAAATTAAAATCAAAAAGACACAGCCACCCCAAAGTTTGGGACGCCTCTGTTTACAAGAACCTCGTTTACCGTACAAGTTCAACATCGCAGAAAGTGAAAAATGGATAAAGAAGTTGTGGTATTTACTTACAAAGCAATATCACTCAGCAATGAAATCTATGTCATCAGGCCCGTAGCAGCACAATGAGTGGATTCAGGTATGATGATTCTAACTGAAATAAGTCACACAGAAAAAGAAACATCATAAGATATCAGTAATACACGGAATGTAAACTTGGCTACACAGGAACTGAATTACAGAACAGAACAGGGTCTCAAATTTAGAAAACCAACTTATGCTTGCTTAAGGGGAAAGGTGAGTTGGGGTGCTGCATAAAACCAGAGATTGAAATGAGCACAGATAAAGTTCCTTAAGCCAAATATGGAATAGACAAGAGCTACTCCTTGCTCAACGAAATGGACTCAACACCGCATATTAAACGCGTAAAAATGTACCTGACTAGTAAGTATCTTAAAACCTATGGATTGCTATGTCTCCGAAAGAGAATCAAGCATGTGTACAGGGGCATAAACGCAGTAGTGATAGGATTGGAGAGGTTCGGTGAGCAAATGAAGACCCTTTGAAGTCATATTACATGGTACCCATTCCACGGGTCTCAACTACCCAGGTTTAAGGTATTCTTCCTTCAGCAAAAACATGCATGTGAAACCCAGAGTATGATCAACAGTGTGAAAGGGAGGCGTGTTCAAATATGTCTCAGTTTTCCTCACCTGGTACTCGGGTGCAACATTCCAGACGCTTTACTAACACTCTCCGCACTTGGAGAGTCAGCGCCTTTAACCTCCTGTTTGGCCCAGTTTGCAATTTCTGCGGAAGATGAACAGGAATAGGGAGAACCAATGAGAGACTAGGTGGAGGTGTCTGGACGGGCAAATTTAACTCTCATTTCCCACCAGGAAGAGGAACTAACCAAAGGCTCAGCGTGCCGTGCCGGAACCAGATTAGGGCCTGAAGCCATCCTGCGGTGTTGCGGCCAGCTCAAAAGAAAACGAGTTGAAGAAAGGAGCTCAGGGGCACTGTAATTCACAAACCTGCAGAGTTATAAATGACAGCTATCGTCCAAAAATATACTGAAGTAAGGCTGCCAAGAGGACTTGAAAGTGGGGCAGAATTGCAGGAAACCGATTTCAGGAGGTAGACTGGAATTGCATTGAAAGCATAGGAAAAGAGGCAGAACGTCCACAATGATGCACTTGGCCAAAAAGGGCGTATGCGTTTTTTCCTGAATATATTCAGGAAAAAACGCATACGCCCTTTTTGGCCAACCAAGCAAGCTTGCAAAGGAAATCTGCACTACAATGAAGTCTCACTTCCCCCCGGTCAAAAGGGCCATCTGAAAAAAGTGTAAAATCCAGAAAGGCAGGACAGGCCATGGAGAACTGGGAGCCTTGTTATGCTGATGGGCGGGATGTAAATTGCCAACAGACACTCGGGAGAAGTGTATGGTGTTTCCTGAAACATCTAAAAAACAAAGCAACAGAGCCTAGGGCACTTCCACTTATGGTCCTATAGCTTAGGGAAATTAAAATCAAAAAGACACAGCCACCCCAAAGTTTGGGACGCCTCTGTTTACAAGAACCTCGTTTACCGTACAAGTTCAACATCGCAGAAAGTGAAAAATGGATAAAGAAGTTGTGGTATTTACTTACAAAGCAATATCACTCAGCAATGAAATCTATGTCATCAGGCCCTTAGCAGCACAATGAGTGGATTCAGGTATGATGATTCTAACTGAAATAAGTCACACAGAAAAAGAAACATCATAAGATATCAGTAATACACGGAATGTAAACTTGGCTACACAGGAACTGAATTACAGAACAGAACAGGGTCTCAAATTTAGAAAACCAACTTATGCTTGCTTAAGGGGAAAGGTGAGTTGGGGTGCTGCATAAAACCAGAGATTGAAATGAGCACAGATAAAGTTCCTTAAGCCAAATATGGAATAGAGAAGAGCTACTCCTTGCTCAACGAAATGGACTCAACACCCCATATTAAATGCCTAAGAATGTACCTGACTAGTAAGTATCTTAAAACCTATGGATTGCTATGTCTCCAAAAGAGAATCAAGCGTGTGTACAGGGGCATAAACGCAGCAGTGATAGGATTGGAGAGGTTCGGTGAGCAAATGAAGACCCTTTGAAGTCATATTTCATGGTACCCATTCCACGGGTCTCAACTACCAAGGTTTAAGGTATTCTTCCTTCAGCTAAAACATGCATGTGAAACCCAGAGTATGATCAACAGTGTGAACGGGAGACGTGTTCAAATATGTCTCAGTTTTCCTCCCCTGGTACTCGGGTGCAACATTCCAGACGCTTTACTAACACTCTCCCCACTTGGAGAGTCAGCGCCTTTAACCTCCTGTTTGGCCCAGTTTGCAATTTCTGCGGAAGATGAACAGGAATAGGGAGAACCAATGAGAGACTAGGTGGAGGTGTCTGGACGGGCAAATTTAACTCTCATTTCCCACCAGGAAGAGGAACTAACCAAAGGCTCAGCGTGCCGTGCCAGAACCAGATTAGGGCCTGAAGCCATCCTGCGGTGTTGCGGCCAGCTCAAAAGAAAACGAGTTGAAGAAAGGAGCTCAGGGGCACTGTAATTCACAAACCTGCAGAGTTATAAATGACAGCTATCGTCCAAAAATATACTGAAGTAAGGCTGCCAAGAGGACTTGAAAGTGGGGCAGAATTGCAGGAAACCGATTTCAGGAGGTAGACTGGAATTGCATTGAAAGCATAGGAAAAGAGGCAGAACGTCCACAATGATGCACTTGGCCAAAAAGGGCGTATGCGTTTTTTCCTGAATATATTCAGGAAAAAACACATACGCCCTTTTTGGCCAACCAAGCAAGCTTGCAAAGGAAATCTGCACTACAATGAAGTCTCACTTCCCCCCGGTCAAAAGGGCCATCTGAAAAAAGTGTAAAATCCAGAAAGGCAGGACATTTCATGGAGAACTGGGAGCCTTGTTATGCTGATGGGCGGGATGTAAATTGCCAACAGACACTCCGGAGAAGTGTATGGTGTTTCCTGAAACATCTAAGAAACAAAGCAACAGAGCCTAGGGCACTTCCACTTATGGTCCTATAGCTTAGGGAAATTAAAATCAAAAAGACACAGCCACCCCAAAGTTTGGGACGCCTCTGTTTACAAGAACCTCGTTTACAGTACAAGTTCAACATCGCAGAAAGTGAAAAATGGATAAAGAAGTTGTGGTATTTACTTACAAAGCAATATCACTCAGCAATGAAATCTATGTCATCAGGCCCTTAGCAGCACAATGAGTGGATTCAGGTATGATGATTCTAACTGAAATAAGTCACACAGAAAAAGAAACATCATAAGATATCACTAATACACGGAATGTAAACTTGGCTACACAGGAACTGAATTCCAAAACACAACAGGGTCTCAAATTTAGAAAACCAACTTATGCTTGCTTAAGGGTAAAGGTGAGTTGGGGTGCTGCATAAAACCAGAGATTGAAATGAGCACAGATAAAGTTCCTTAAGCCAAATATGGAATAGACAAGAGCTACTCCTTGCTCAACGAAATGGACTCAACACCCCATATTAAACGCCTAAGAATGTACCTGACTAGTAAGTATCTTAAAACCTATGGATTGCTATGTCTCCAAAAGAGAATCAAGCGTGTGTACAGGGGCATAAACGCAGCAGTGATAGGATTGGAGAAGTTCGGTGAGCAAATGAAGACCCTTTGAAGTCATATTGCATGGTACCCATTCCACGGGTTTCAACTACCCAGGTTTAAGGTATTCTTCCTTCAGCTAAAACATGCATGTGGAACCCAGAGTATGATCAACCATGTGAACGGGAGACGTGTTCAAATATGTCTCAGTTTTCGTACCCTGGTACCCGGGTGCAACATTCCAGACGCTTTACTAACACTCTCCCGACTTGGAGAGTCAGCGCCTTTAACCTCCTGTTTGGCCCAGTTTGCAATTTCTGTGGAAGATGAACAGGAATAGCGAGAACCAATGAGAGACTAGCTGGAGGTGTCTGGACGGGCAAATTTAACTCTCATTTCCCACCAGGAAGCGGAATTAACCAAAGGCTCAGCGTGCCATGCCGGAACCACATTAGGGCCTGAAGCCATCCTGCGGTGTTGCGGCCAGGTCACAAGAAAGCGAGTTGAAGAAAGGAGCTCAGGGGCACTGTAATTCACAAACCTGCAGAGTTATAAATGACAGCTATTTCCAAAAATATACTGAAGTAAAGCTGCCAAGAGGACTTGAAAGCGGGGCAGAATTGCAGGAAACTGATTTCAGGAGGTAGACTGGAATTGCATTGAAAGCTTCGGAAAAGATGCAGAACGTCCACAATGATGCACTTGGCCAAAAAGGGCGTATGCGTTTTTTCCTGAATATATTCAGGAAAAAACGCATACGCCCTTTTTGGCCAACCAAGCAAGCTTGCAAAGGAAATCTGCACTACAATGAAGTCTCACTTCCCCCCGGTCAAAAGGGCCATCTGAAAAAAGTATAAAATCCAGAAAGGCAGGACAGGCCATGGAGAACTGGGAGCCTTGTTATGCTGATGGGCGGGATGTCAATTGCCAACAGACACTCTGGAGAAGTGTATGGTGTTTCCTGAAACATCTAAAAAACAAAGCAACAGAGCCTAGGGCACTTCCACTTATGGTCCTATAGCTTAGGGAAATTAAAATAAAAAAGACACAGCCACCCCGAAGTTTGGAATGGCTCTGTTTACAAGAACCTCGTTTACCGTACAAGTTCAACATCGCAGAAAGTGAAAAATGGATAAAGAAGTTGTGGTATTTACTTACAAAGCAATATCACTCAGCAATGAAATCTATGTCATCAGGCCCTTAGCAGCACAATGAGTGGATTCATGTATGATGATTCTAACTGAAATAAGTCACACAGAAAAAGAAACATCATAAGATATCACTAATACACGGAATGTAAACTTGGCTACACAGGAACTGAATTACAGAACAGAACAGGGTCTCAAATTTAGAAAACCAACTTATGCTTGCTTAAGGGGAAAGGTGAGTTGGGGTGCTGCATAAAACCAGAGATTGAAATGAGCACAGATAAAGTTCCTTAAGCCAAATATGGAATAGACAAGAGCTACTCCTTGCTCAACGAAATGGACTCAACACCGCATATTAAACGCCTAAGAATGTACCTGACTAGTAAGTAACTTAAAACCTATGGATTGCTATGTCTCCAAAAGAGAATCAAGCGTGTGTACAGGGGCATAAACGCAGCAGTGATAGGATTGGAGAGGTTCGGTGAGCAAATGAAGACCCTTTGAAGTCATATTGCATGGTACCCATTCGACGGGTTTCAACTACCCACGTTTAAGGTATTCTTCCTTCAGCTAAAACATGCATGTGGAACCCAGAGTATGATCAACAGTGTGAACGGGAAACCTGTTCAAATATGTCTCAGTTTTCGTACCCTGGTACTCGGGTGCAACATTCCAGACGCTTTACTAACACTCTCCCCACTTGGAGAGTCAGCGCCTTTAACCTCCTGTTTGGCCCAGTTTGCAATTTCTGCGGAAGATGAACAGGAATAGGGAGAACCAATGAGAGACTAGGTGGAGGTGTCTGGACGGGCAAATTTAACTCTCATTTCCCACCAGGAAGAGGAACTAACCAAAGGCTCAGCGTGCCGTGCCGGAACCAGATTAGGGCCTGAAGCCATCCTGCGGTGTTGTGGCCAGCTCTAAAGAAAGCGAGTTGAAGAAAGGAGCTCAGGGGCACTGTAATTCACAAACCTGCAGAGTTATAAATGACAGCTATCATCCAAAAATATACTGAAGTAAGGCTGCCAAGAGGACTTGAAAGCGGGGCAGAATTGCAGGAAACCGATTTCAGGAGGTAGACTGGAATTGCATTGAAAGCATAGGAAAAGAGGCAGAACGTCCACAATGATGCACTTGGCCAAAAAGGGCGTATGCGTTTTTTCCTGAATATATTCAGGAAAAAACGCATACGCCCTTTTTGGCCAACCAAGCAAGCTTGCAAAGGAAATCTGCACTACAATGAAGTCTCACTTCCCCCCGGTCAAAAGGGCCATCTGAAAAAAGTGTAAAATCCAGAAAGGCAGGACAGGCCATGGAGAACTGGGAGCCTTGTTATGCTGATGGGCGGGATGTAAATTGCCAACAGACACTCGGGAGAAGTGTATGGTGTTTCCTGAAACATCTGAAAAACAAAGCAACAGAGCCTAGGGCACTTCCACTTATGGTCCTATAGCTTAGGGAAATTAAAATAAAAAAGACACAGCCACCCCGAAGTTTGGAATGGCTCTGTTTACAAGAACCTCGTTTACCGTACAAGTTCAACATCGCAGAAAGTGAAAAATGGATAAAGAAGTTGTGGTATTTACTTACAAAGCAATATCACTCAGCAATGAAATCTATGTCATCAGGCCCTTAGCAGCATAATGAGTGGATTCAGGTATGATGATTCTAACTGAAATAAGTCACACAGAAAAAGAAACATCATAAGATATCAGTAATACACGGAATGTAAACTTGGCTACACAGGAACTGAATTACAGAACAGAACAGGGTCTCAAATTTAGAAAACCAACTTATGCTTGCTTAAGGGTAAAGGTGAGTTGGGGTGCTGCATAAAACCAGAGATTGAAATGAGCACAGATAAAGTTCCTTAAGCCAAATATGGAATAGACAAGAGCTACTCCTTGCTCAACGAAATGGACTCAACACCGCATATTAAACGCCTAAGAATGTACCTGACTAGTAAGTAACTTAAAACCTATGGATTGCTATGTCTCCAAAAGAGAATCAAGCGTGTGTACAGGGGCATAAACGCAGCAGTGATAGGATTGGAGAGGTTCGGTGAGCAAATGAAGACCCTTTGAAGTCATATTGCATGGTACCCATTCCACGGGTTTCAACTACCCACGTTTAAGGTATTCTTCCTTCAGCTAAAACATGCATGTGGAACCCAGAGTATGATCAACCGTGTGAACGGGAGACCTGTTCAAATATGTCTCAGTTTTCCTCCCCTGGTACTCGGGTGCAACATTCCAGACGCTTTACTAACACTCTCCCCACTTGGAGAGTCAGCGCCTTTAACCTCCTGTTTGGCCCAGTTTGCAATTTCTGCGGAAGATGAACAGGAATAGGGAGAACCAATGAGAGACTAGGTGGAGGTGTCTGGACGGGCAAATTTAACTCTCATTTCCCACCAGGAAGAGGAACTAACCAAAGGCTCAGCGTGCCGTGCCGGAACCAGATTAGGGCCTGAAGCCATCCTGCGGTGTTGCGGCCAGCTCAAAAGAAAGCGAGTTGAAGAAAGGAGCTCAGGGGCACTGTAATTCACAAACCTGCAGAGTTATAAATGACAGCTATCGTCCAAAAATATACTGAAGTAAGGCTGCCAAGAGGACTTGAAAGTGGGGCAGAATTGCAGGAAACCAATTTCAGGAGGTAGACTGGAATTGCATTGAAAGCATAGGAAAAGAGGCAGAACTTCCACAATGATGCACTTGGCCAAAAAGGGCGTATGCGTTTTTTCCTGAATATATTCAGGAAAAAACGCATACGCCCTTTTTGGCCAACCAAGCAAGCTTGCAAAGGAAATCTGCACTACAATGAAGTCTCACTTCCCCCCGGTCAAAAGGGCCATCTGAAAAAAGTGTAAAATCCAGAAAGGCAGGACAGGCCATGGAGAACTGGGAGCCTTGTTATGCTGATGGGCGGGATGTAAATTGCCAACAGACACTCGGGAGAAGTGTATGGTGTTTCCTGAAACATCTAAAAAACAAAGCAACAGAGCCTAGGGCACTTCCACTTATGGTCTATAGCTTAGGGAAATTAAAATCAAAAAGACACAGCCACCCCAAAGTTTGGGACGCCTCTGTTTACAAGAACGTCGTTTACAGTAAAAGTTCAACATCGCAGAAAGTGAAAAATGGATAAAGAAGTTTTGGTATTTACTTACAAAGCAATATCACTCAGCAATGAAATCTATGTCATCAGGCCCGTAGCAGCATAATGAGTGGATCAGGTACGATGATTCTAACTGAAATAAGTCACACAGAAAAAGAAACATCATAAGATATCACTAATACACGGAATGTAAACTGGGCTACACAGGAACTGAATTACAGAACAGAACAGGGTCTCAAATTTAGAAAACCAACTTATGCTTGCTTAAGGGGAAAGGTGAGTTAGGGTGCTGCATAAAACCAGAGATTGAAATGAGCACAGATAAAGTTCCTTAAGCCAAATATGGAATAGACAAGAGCTACTCCTTGCTCAACGAAATGGACTCAACACCCCATATTAAACGCCTAAGAATGTACCTGACTAGTAAGTATCTTAAAACCTATGGATTGCTATGTCTCCAAAAGAGAATCCAGCGTGTGTACAGGGGCATAAACGCAGCAGTGATAGGATTGGAGAGGTTCGGTGAGCAAATGAAGACCCTTTGAAGTCATATTGCATGGTACACATTCCACGGGTTTCAACTACCCAGGTTTAAGGTATTCTTCCTTCAGCTAAAACATGCATGTGGAACCCAGAGTATGATCAACCGTGTGAACGGGAGACGTGTTCAAATATGTCTCAGTTTTCCTCCCCTGGTACTCGGGTGCAACATTCCAGACGCTTTACTAACACTCTCCCCACTTGGATAGTCAGCCTTTAACCTCCTGTTTAGCCCAGTTTGCAATTTCTGCGGAAGATGAACAGGAAGAGCGAGAACCAATGAGAGACTAGCTGGAGGTGTCTGGACGGGCAAATTTAACTCTCATTTCCCACCAGGAAGAGGAACTAACCAAAGGCTCAGCGTGCCGTGCCGGAACCAGATTAGGGCCTGAAGCCATCCTGCGGTGTTGCGGCCAGCTCAAAAGAAAGCGAGTTGAAGAAAGGAGCTCAGGGGCACTGTAATTCACAAACCTGCAGAGTTATAAATGACAGCTATCGTCCAAAAATATACTGAAGTAAGGCTGCCAAGAGGACTTGAAAGCGGGGCAGAATTGCAGGAAACCGATTTCAGGAGGTAGACTGGAATTGCATTGAAAGCATAGGAAAAGAGGCAGAACGTCCACAATGATGCACTTGGCCAAAAAGGGCGTATGCGTTTTTTCCTGAATATATTCAGGAAAAAACGCATACGCCCTTTTTGGCCAACCAAGCAAGCTTGCAAAGGAAATCTGCACTACAATGAAGTCTCACTTCCCCCCGGTCAAAAGGGCCATCTGAAAAAAGTGTAAAATCCAGAAAGGCAGGACAGGCCATGGAGAACTGGGAGCCTTGTTATGCTGATGGGCGGGATGTAAATTGCCAACAGACACTCGGGAGAAGTGTATGGTGTTTCCTGAAACATCTAAAAAACAAAGCAACAGAGCCTAGGGCACTTCCACTTACGGTCCTATAGCTTAGGGAAATTAAAATCAAAATGACACAGCCACCCCAAAGTTTGGGACGCCTCTGTTTACAAGAACCTCGTTTACAGTACAAGTTCAACATCGCAGAAAGTGAAAAATGGATAAAGAAGTTGTGGTATTTACTTACAAAGCAATATCACTCAGCAATGAAATCTATGTCATCAGGCCCGTAGCAGCATAATGAGTGGATTCAGGTACGATGATTCTAACTGAAATAAGTCACACAGGAAAAGAAACATCATAAGATATCACTAATACACGGAATGTAAACTGGGCTACACAGGAACTGAATTACAGAACAGAACAGGGTCTCAAATTTAGAAAACCAACTTATGCTTGCTTAAGGGGAAAGGTGAGTTGGGGTGCTGCATAAAACCAGAGATTGAAATGAGCACAGATAAAGTTCCTTAAGCCAAATATGGAATAGACAAGAGCTACTCCTTGCTCAACGAAATGGACTCAACACCCCATATTAAACGCCTAAGAATGTACCTGACTAATAACTATCTAAAAACCTATGGATTGCTATGTCTCTTAAAGAGAATCAAGCATGTGTACAGGGGCATAAACGCAGCAGTGATAGGATTGGAGAGGTTCGGTGAGCAAATGAAGACCCTTTGAAGTCATATTGCATGGTACCCATTCCACGGGTTTCAACTACCCAGGTTTAAGGTATTCTTCCTTCAGCTAAAACATGCATGTGGAACCTAGAGCATGATCAAACATGTGATCGGGAGATGTGTTCAAATATGTCACAGTTTTCGTACCCTGGTACTCGGGTGCAACATTCCAGACGCTTTACTAACACTCTCCCCACTTGGAGAGTCAACGCCTTTAACCTCCTGTTTGGCCCAGTTTGCAATTTCTGCGGAAGATGAACAGGAATAGGGAGAACCAATGAGAGACTAGCTGGAGGTGTCTGGACGGGCAAATTTAACTCTCATTTCCCACCAGGAAGAGGAACTAACCAAAGGCTCAGCGTGCCGTGCCGGAACCAGATTAGGGCCTGAAGCCATCCTGCGGTGTTGCGGCCAGCTCAAAAGAAAGCGAGTTGAAGAAAGGAGCTCAGGGGCACTGTAATTCACAAACCTGCAGAGTTATAAATGACAGCTATTTCCAAAAATATACTGAAGTAAAGCTGCCAACAGGACTTGAAAGCGGGGCAGAATTGCAGGAAACTGATTTCTGGAGGTAGACTGGAATTGCATTGAAAGCTTCGGAAAAGATGCAGAACGTCCACAATGATGCACTTGGCCAAAAAGGGCGTATGCGTTTTTTCCTGAATATATTCAGGAAAAAACGCATACGCCCTTTTTGGCCAACCAAGCAAGCTTGCAAAGGAAATCTGCACTACAATGAAGTCTCACTTCCCCCCGGTCAAAAGGGCCATCTGAAAAAAGTGTAAAATCCAGAAAGGCAGGACAGGCCATGGAGAACTGGGAGCCTTGTTATGCTGATGGGCGGGATGTAAATTGCCAACAGACACTCGGGAGAAGTGTATGGTGTTTCCTGAAACATCTGAAAAACAAAGCAACAGAGCCTAGGGCACTTCCACTTATGGTCCTATAGCTTAGGGAAATTAAAATAAAAAAGACACAGCCACCCCGAAGTTTGGAATGGCTCTGTTTACAAGAACCTCGTTTACCGTACAAGTTCAACATCGCAGAAAGTGAAAAATGGATAAAGAAGTTGTGGTATTTACTTACAAAGCAATATCACTCAGCAATGAAATCTATGTCATCAGGCCCGTAGCAGCACAATGAGTGGATTCAGGTATGATGATTCTAACTGAAATAAGTCACACAGAAAAAGAAACATCATAAGATATCACTAATACACGGAATGTAAACTGGGCTACACAGGAACTGAATTACAGAACAGAACAGGGTCTCAAATTTAGAAAACCAACTTATGCTTGCTTAAGGGGAAAGGTGAGTTGGGGTGCTGCATAAAACCAGAGATTGAAATGAGCACAGATAAAGTTCCTTAAGCCAAATATGGAATAGACAAGAGCTACTCCTTGCTCAACGAAATGGACTCAACACCCCATATTAAACGCCTAAGAATGTACCTTACTAGTAAGTATCTTAAAACCTATGGATTGCTATGTCTCCAAAAGAGAATCAAGCGTGTGTACAGGGGCATAAACGCAGCAGTGATAGGATTGGAGAGGTTCGGTGAGCAAATGAAGACCCTTTGAAGTCATATTGCATGGTACCCATTCCACGGGTTTCAACTACCCAGTTTTAAGGTATTCTTCCTTCAGCTAAAACATGCATGTGGAACCTAGAGTATGATCAACCATGTGATCGGGAGACGTGTTCAAATATGTCTCAGTTTTCGTACCCTGGTACTCGGGTGCAACATTCCAGACGCTTTACTAACACTCTCCCGACTTGGAGAGTCAGTCCCTTTAACCTCCTGTTCGGCCCAGTTTGCAATTTCTGCGGAAGATGAACAGGAAGAGCGAGAACCAATGAGAGACTAGCTGGAGGTGTCTGGACGGGCAAATTTAACTCTCATTTCCCACCAGGAAGAGGAATTAACCAAAGGCTCAGCGTGCCGTGCCGGAACCAGATTAGGGCCTGAAGCCATCCTGCGGTGTTGCGGCCAGGTCACAAGAAAGCGAGTTGAAGAAAGGAGCTCAGGGGCACTGTAATTCACAAACCTGCAGAGTTATAAATGACAGCTATCGTCCAAAAATATACTGAAGTAAGGCTGCCAAGAGGACTTGAAAGCGGGGAAGAATTGCAGGAAACCGATTTCAGGAGGTAGACTGGAATTGCATTGAAAGCATAGGAAAAGAGGCAGAACGTCCACAATGATGCACTTGGCCAAAAAGGGCGTATGCGTTTTTTCCTGAATATATTCAGGAAAAAACGCATACGCCCTTTTTGGCCAACCAAGCAAACTTGCAAAGGAAATCTGCACTACAATGAAGTCTCACTCCCCCCCGGTCAAAAGGGCCATCTGAAAAAAGTGTAAAATCCAGAAAGGCAGGACAGGCCATGGAGAACTGGGAGCCTTGTTATGCTGATGGGCGGGATGTAAATTGCCAACAGACACTCGGGAGAAGTGTATGGTGTTTCCTGAAACATCTAAAAAACAAAGCAACAGAGCCTAGGGCACTTCCACTTATGGTCCTATAGCTTAGGGAAATTAAAATCAAAAAGACACAGCCACCCCAAAGTTTGGGACGCCTCTGTTTACAAGAACCTCGTTTACAGTACAAGTTCAACATCGCAGAAAGTGAAAAATGGACAAAGAACTTGTGATATTTACTTACAAAGCAATATCACTCAGCAATGAAATCTATGTCATCAGGCCCGTAGCAGCATAATGAGTGGATTCAGGTACGATGATTCTAACTGAAATAAGTCACACAGAAAATGAAACATCATAAGATATCACTAATACACGGAATGTAAACTGGGCTACACAGGAACTGAATTACAGAACAGAACAGGGTCTCAAATTTAGAAAACCAACTTATGCTTGCTTAAGGGGAAAGGTGAGTTGGGGTGCTGCATAAAACCAGAGATTGAAATGAGCACAGATAAAGTTCCTTAAGCCAAATATGGAATAGACAAGAGCTACTCCTTGCTCAACGAAATGGACTCAACACCCCATATTAAACGCCTAAGAATGTACCTTACTAGTAAGTATCTTAAAACCTATGGATTGCTATGTCTCCAAAAGAGAATCAAGCATGTGTACAGGGGCATAAACGCAGCAGTGATAGGATTGGAGAGGTTTGGTGAGCAAATGAAGACCCTTTGAAGTCATATTGCATGGTACCCATTCCACGGGTTTCAACTACCCACGTTTAAGGTATTCTTCCTTCAGCTAAAACATGCATGTGGAACCTAGAGTATGATCAACCATGTGATCGGGAGACGTGTTCAAATATGTCTCAGTTTTCGTACCCTGGTACTCGGGTGCAACATTCCAGACGCTTTACTAACACTCTCCCGACTTGGAGAGTCAGTCCCTTTAACCTCCTGTTTGGCCCAGTTTGCAATTTCTGCGGAAGATGAACAGGAAGAGCGAGAACCAATGAGAGACTAGCTGGAGGTGTCTGGACGGGCAAATTTAACTCTCATTTCCCACCAGAAAGAGGAACTAACCAAAGGCTCAGCGTCCCGTGCCGGAACCAGATTAGGGCCTGAAGCCATCCTGCGGTGTTGCGGCCAGCTCACAAGAAAGCGAGTTGAAGAAAGGAGCTCAGGGGCACTGTAATTCACAAACCTGCAGAGATATAAATGACAGCTATCATTCAAAAATATACTGAAGTAAGGCTGCCAAGAGGACTTGAATGCGGGGCAGAATTGCAGGAAACCGATTTCAGGAGGTAGACTGGAATTGCATTGAAAGCATAGGAAAAGAGGCAGAACGTCCACAATGATGCACTTGGCCAAAAAGGGCGTATGCGTTTTTTCCTGAATATATTCAGGAAAAAACGCATACGCCCTTTTTGGCCAACCAAGCAAGCTTGCAAAGGAAATCTGCACTACAATGAAGTCTCACTTCCCCCCGGTCAAAAGGGCCATCTGAAAAAAGTGTAAAATCCAGAAAGGCAGGACAGGCCATGGAGAACTGGGAGCCTTGTTATGCTGATGGGCGGGATGTAAATTGCCAACAGACACTCGGGAGAAGTGTATGGTGTTTCCTGAAACATCTAAAAAACAAAGCAACAGAGCCTAGGGCACTTCCACTTATGGTCCTATAGCTTAGGGAAATTAAAATCAAAAAGACACAGCCACCCCAAAGTTTGGGACGCCTCTGTTTACAAGAACCTCGTTTACAGTACAAGTTCAACATCGCAGAAAGTGAAAAATGGATAAAGAAGTTGTGGTATTTACTTACAAAGCAATATCACTCAGCAATGAAATCTATGTCATCAGGCCCGTAGCAGCATAATGAGTGGATTCAGGTACGATGATTCTAACTGAAATAAGTCACACAGAAAAAGAAACATCATAAGATATCACTAATACACGCAATGTAAACTGGGCTACACAGGAACTGAATTACAGAACAGAACAGGGTCTCAAATTTAGAAAACCAACTTATGCTTGCTTAAGGGGAAAGGTGAGTTGGGGTGCTGCATAAAACCAGAGATTGAAATGAGCACAGATAAAGTTCCTTAAGCCAAATATGGAATAGACAAGAGCTACTCCTTGCTCAACGAAATGGACTCAACACCCCATATTAAACGCCTAAGAATGTACCTGACTAATAACTATCTTAAAACCTATGGATTGCTATGTCTCTTAAAGAGAATCAAGCATGTGTACAGGGGCATAAACGCAGCAGTGATAGGATTGGAGAGGTTCGGTGAGCAAATGAAGACCCTTTGAAGTCATATTGCATGGTACCCATTCCACGGGTTTCAACTACCCAGGTTTAAGGTATTCTTCCTTCAGCTAAAACATGCATGTGGAACCTAGAGTATGATCAAACATGTGATCGGGAGATGTGTTCAAATATGTCTCAGTTTTCGTACCCTGGTACTCGGGTGCAACATTCCAGACGCTTTACTAACACTCTCGCGACTTGGAGAGTCAGTCCCTTTAACCTCCTGTTTGGCCCAGTTTGCAATTTCTGCGGAAGTTGAACAGGAAGAGCGAGAACCAATGAGAGACTAGCTGGAGGTGTCTGGACGGGCAAATTTAACTCTCATTTCCCACCAGGAAGCGGAATTAACCAAAGGCTCAGCGTGCCATGCCGGAACCACATTAGGGCCTGAAGCCATCCTGCGGTGTTGCGGCCAGGTCACAAGAAAGCGAGTTGAAGAAAGGAGCTCAGGGGCACTGTAATTCACAAACCTGCAGAGTTATAAATGACAGCTATTTCCAAAAATATACTGAAGTAAAGCTGCCAAGAGGACTTGAAAGCGGGGCAGAATTGCAGGAAACTGATTTCAGGAGGTAGACTGGAATTGCATTGAAAGCTTCGGAAAAGATGCAGAACGTCCACAATGATGCACTTGGCCAAAAAGGGCGTATGCGTTTTTTCCTGAATATATTCAGGAAAAAACGCATACGCCCTTTTTGGCCAACCAAGCGAGCTTGCAAAGGAAATCTGCACTACAATGAAGTCTCACTTCCCCCCGGTCAAAAGGGCCATCTGAAAAAAGTGTAAAATCCAGAAAGGCAGGACAGGCCATGGAGAACTGGGAGCCTTGTTATGCTGATGGGCGGGATGTAAATTGCCAACAGACACTCGGGAGAAGTGTATGGTGTTTCCTGAAACATCTAAAAAACAAAGCAACAGAGCCTAGGGCACTTCCACTTATGGTCCTATAGCTTAGGGAAATTAAAATCAAAAAGACACAGCCACTCCAAACTTTGGGACGCCTCTGTTTACAAGAACCTCGTTTACAGTACAAGTTCAACATCGCAGAAAGTGAAAAATGGATAAAGATGTTGTGGTATTTACTTACAAAGCAATATCACTCAGCAATGAAATCTATGTCATCAGGCCCGTAGCAGCACAATGAGTGGATTCAGGTATGATGATTCTAACTGAAATAAGTCACACAGAAGAAGAAACATCATAAGATATCAGTAATACACGGAATGTAAACTTGGCTACACAGGAACTGAATTACAGAACAGAACAGGGTCTCAAATTTAGAAAACCAACTTATGGTTGCTTAAGGGGAAAGGTGAGTTGGGGTGCTGCATAAAACCAGAGATTGAAATGAGCACAGATAACGTTCCTTAAGCCAAATACGGAATAGACAAGAGCTACTCCTTGCTCAACGAAATGGACTCAACACCGCATATTAAACGCCTAACAATGTACCTGACTAGTAAGTATCTTAAAACCTATGGATTGCTATGTCTCCGAAAGAGAATCAAGCATGTGTACAGGGGCATAAACGCAGCAGTGATAGGATTGGAGAGGTTCGGTGAGCAAATGAAGACCCTTTGAAGTCATATTGCATGGTACCCATTCCACGGGTTTCAACTACCCAGTTTTAAGGTATTCTTCCTTCAGCTAAAACATGCATGTGGAACCTAGAGTATGATCAACCATGTGATCGGGAGACGTGTTCAAATATGTCTCAGTTTTCGTACCCTTGTACTCAGGTGCAACATTCCAGACGCTTTACTAACACTCTCCCGACTTGGAGAGTCAATCCCTTTAACCTCCTGTTTGGCCCAGTTTGCAATTTCTGCGGAAGATGAACAGGAAGAGCGAGAACCAATGAGAGACTAGCTGGAGGTGTCTGGACGGGCAAATTTAACTCTCATTTCCCACCAGGAAGAGGAACTAACCAAAGGCTCAGCGTGCCGTGCCGGAACCAGATTAGGGCCTGAAGCCATCCTGCGGTGTTGCGGCCAGGTCACAAGAAAGCGAGTTGAAGAAAGGAGCTCAGGGGCACTGTAATTCACAAACCTGCAGAGTTATAAATGACAGCTATCGTCCAAAAATATACTGAAGTAAGGCTGCCAAGAGGACTTGAAAGCGGGGCAGAATTGCAGGAAACAGATTTCAGGAGGTAGACTGGAATTGCATTGAAAGCATAGGAAAAGAGGCAGAACGTCCACAATGATGCACTTGGCCAAAAAGGGCGTATGCGTTTTTTCCTGAATATATTCAGGAAAAAACGCATACGCCCTTTTTGGCCAACCAAGCAAGCTTGCAAAGGAAATCTGCACTACAATGAAGTCTCACTTCCCCCCGGTCAAAAGGGCCATCTGAAAAAAGTGTAAAATCCAGAAAGGCAGGACAGGCCATGGAGAACTGGGAGCCTTGTTATGCTGATGGGCGGGATGTAAATTGCCAACAGACACTCGGGAGAAGTGTATGGTGTTTCCTGAAACATCTAAAAAACAAAGCAACAGAGCCTAGGGCACTTCCACTTATGGTCCTATAGCTTAGGGAAATTAAAATCAAAAAGACACAGCCACCCCAAAGTTTGGGACGCCTCTGTTTACAAGAACCTCGTTTACCGTACAAGTTCAATATCACAGAAAGTGAAAAATGCATAAAGAACTTGTGGTACTTACGTACAATGCAGTATCACTCAGCAATGAAATCTATGTCATCAGGCCCGTAGCAGCATAATGAGTGGATTCAGGTACGATGATTCTAACTGAAATAAGTCACACAGAAAAAGAAACATCATAAGATATCACTAATACACGGAATGTAAACTTGGCTACACAGGAACTGAATTACAGAACAGAACAGGGTCTCAAATCTAGAAAACCAACTTATGCTTGCTTAAGGGGAAAGGTGAGTTGGGGTGCTGCATAAAACCAGAGATTGAAATGAGCACAGATAAAGTTCCTTAAGCCAAATATGGAATAGACAAGAGCTACTCCTTGCTCAACGAAATGGACTCAACACCCCATATTAAACGCCTAAGAATGTACCTGACTAGTAAGTATCTTAAAACCTATGGATTGCTATGTCTCCAAAAGAGAATCAAGCGGGTGTACAGGGGCATAAACGCAGCAGTGATAGGATTGGAGAGGTTCGGTGAGCAAATGAAGACCCTTTGAAGTCATATTGCATGGTACCCATTTCACGGTTCTCAACTCTCCAGGTTTAAGGTATTCTTCCTTCAGCTAAAACATGCATGTGGAACGCAGAGTATGATCAACCGTGTGAACGGGAGACGTGTTCAAATATGTCTCAGTTTTCCTCCCCTGTTACTCGGGTGCAACATTCCGACGCTTTACTAACACTCTCCCCACTTGGAGAGTCAGCGCCTTTAACCTCCTGTTTGGCCCAGTTTGCAATTTCTGCGGAAGATGAACAGGAATAGGGAGAACCAATGAGAGACTAGCTGGAGGTGTCTGGACGGGCAAATTTAACTCTCATTTCCCACCAGGAAGAGGAACTAACCAAAGGCTCAGCGTGCCGTGCCGGAACCAGATTAGGGCCTGAAGCCATCCTGCGGTGTTGCGGCCAGCTCAAAAGAAAGCGAGTTGAAGAAAGGAGCTCAGGGGCACTGTAATTCACAAACCTGCAGAGTTATAAATGACAGCTATCATCCAAAAATATACTGAAGTAAGGCTGCCAAGAGGACTTGAAAGCGGGGAAGAATTGCAGGAAACCGATTTCAGGAGGTGGACTGGAATTGCATTGAAAGCATAGGAAAAGAGGCAGAACGTCCACAATGATGCACTTGGCCAAAAAGGGCGTATGCGTTTTTTCCTGAATATATTCAGGAAAAAACGCATACGCCCTTTTTGGCCAACCTAGCAAGCTTGCAAAGGAAATCTGCACTACAATGAAGTCTCACTTCCCCCCGGTCAAGAGGGCCATCTGAAAAAAGTGTAAAATCCAGAAAGGCAGGACAGGCCATGGAGAACTGGGAGCCTTGTTATGCTGATGGGCGGGATGTAAATTGCCAACAGACACTCGGGAGAAGTGTATGGTGTTTCCTGAAACGTCTAAAAAACAAAGCAACAGAGCCTAGGGCACTTCCACTTATGGTCCTATAGCTTAGGGAAATTAAAATCAAAAAGATACAGCCACCCCAATGTTTGGGACGCCTCTGTTTACAAGAACCTCGTTTACCGTACAAGTTCAATATCACAGAATGTGAAAAATGGATAAAGAACTTGTGGTACTTATGTACAATGCAGTATCACTCAGCAGTGAAATCTATGTCATCAGGCCCGTAGCAGCACAATGAGTGGATTCAGGTACGATGATTCTAACTGAAATAAGTCACACAGAAAAAGAAACATCATAAGATATCACTAATACACGGAATGTAAACTTGGCTACACAGGAACTGAATTCCAAAACACAACAGGGTCTCAAATTTAGAAAACCAACTTATGCTTGTTTAAGGGTAAAGGTGAGTTGGGGTGCTGCATAAAACCAGAGATTGAAATGAGCACAGATAAAGTTCCTTAAGCCAAATATGGAATAGACAAGAGCTACTCCTTGCTCAACGAAATGGACTCAACACCCCATATTAAACGCCTAAGAATGTACCTGACTAGTAAGTATCTTAAAACCTATGGATTGCTATGTCTCCAAAAGAGAATCAAACGTGTGTACAGGGGCATAAACGCAGCAGTGATAGGATTGGAGAGGTTCGGTGAGCAAATGAAGACCCTTTGAAGTCATATTGCATGGTACCCATTTCACGGGTCTCAACTCTCCAGGTTTAAGGTATTCTTCCTTCAGCTAAAACATGCATGTGGAACCCAGAGTATGATCCACCGTGTGAACGGGAGACGTGTTCAAATATGTCTCAGTTTTCCTCCCCTGGTACTCGGGTGCAACATTCCAGACGCTTTACTAACACTCTCCCCACTTGGAGAGTCAGCGCCTTTAACCTCCTGTTTGGCCCAGTTTGCAATTTCTGCGGAAGATGAACAGGAATAGGGAGAACCAATGAGAGACTAGCTGGAGGTGTCTGGACGGGCAAATTTAACTCTCATTTCCCACCAGGAAGAGGAACTAACCAAAGGCTCAGCGTGCCGTGCCGGAACCAGATTAGGGCCTGAAGCCATCCTGTGGTGTTGCGGCCAGCTCAAAAGAAAGCGAGTTGAAGAAAGGAGCTCAGGGGCACTGTAATTCACAAACCTGCAGAGTTATAAATAACAGCTATCGTCCAAAAATATACTGAAGTAAGGCTGCCAAGAGGACTTGAAAGCGGGGCAGAATTGCAGGAAACCGCTTTCAGGAGGTAGACTGGAATTGCATTGAAAGCATAGGAAAAGAGGCAGAACGTCCACAATGATGCACTTGGCCAAAAAGGGCGTATGCGTTTTTTCCTGAATATATTCAGGAAAAAACGCATACGCCCTTTTTGGCCAACCAAGCAAGCTTGCAAAGGAAATCTGCACTACAATGAAGTCTCACTTCCCCCCGGTCAAAAGGGCCATCTGAAAAAAGTGTAAAATCCAGAAAGGCAGGACAGGCCATGGAGAACTGGGAGCCTTGTTATGCTGATGGGCGGGATGTAAATTGCCAACAGACACTCGGAGAAGTGTATGGTGTTTCCTGAAACATCTAAAAAACAAAGCAACAGAGCCTAGGGCACTTCCACTTATGGTCCTATAGCTTAGGGAAATTAAAATCAAAAAGACACAGCCACCCCAAAGTTTGGGACGCCTCTGTTTACAAGAACCTCGTTTACCGTACAAGTTCAACATCGCAGAAAGTGAAAAATGGATAAAGAAGTTGTGGTATTTACTTACAAAGCAATATCACTCAGCAATGAAATCTATGTCATCAGGCCCTTAGCAGCACAATGAGTGGATTCAGGTACGATGATTCTAACTGAAATAAGTCACACAGAAAAAGAAACATCATAAGATATCACTAATACACGGAATGTAAACTGGGCTACACAGGAACTGAATTACAGAACAGAACAGGGTCTCAAATTTAGAAAACCAACTTATGCTTGCTTAAGGGGAAAGGTGAGTTGGGGTGCTGCATAAAACCAGAGATTGAAATGAGCACAGATAAAGTTCCTTAAGCCAAATATGGAATAGACAAGAGCTACTCCTTGCTCAACGAAATGGACTCAACACCCCATATTAAATGCCAAAGAATGTACCTTACTAGTAAGTATCTTAAAACCTATGGATTGCTATGTCTCCAAAAGAGAATCAAGCGTGTGTACAGGGGCATAAACGCAGCAGTGATAGGATTGGAGAGGTTCGGTGAGCAAATGAAGACCCTTTGAAGTCATATTGCATGGTACCCATTCCACGGGTTTCAACTACCCACGTTTAAGGTATTCTTCCTTCAGCTAAAACATGCATGTGGAACCTAGAGTATGATCAACCATGTGATCGGGAGACGTGTTCAAATATGTCTCAGTTTTCGTACCCTGGTACTCGGGTGCAACATTCCAGACGCTTTACTAACACTCTCCCGACTTGGAGAGTCAGTCCCTTTAACCTCCTGTTTGGCCCAGTTTGCAATTTCTGCGGAAGATGAACAGGAAGAGCGAGAACCAATGAGAGACTAGCTGGAGGTGTCTGGACGGGCAAATTTAACTCTCATTTCCCACCAGGAAGAGGAATTAACCAAAGGCTCAGCGTGCCGTGCCGGAACAAGATTAGGGCCTGAAGCCATCCTGCGGTGTTGCGGCCAGGTCACAAGAAAGCGAGTTGAAGAAAGGAGCTCAGGGGCACTGTAATTCACAAACCTGCAGAGTTATAAATGACAGCTATCGTCCAAAAATATACTGAAGTAAGGCTGCCAAGAGGACTTGGCAGCGGGGCAGAATTGCAGGAAACCGATTTCAGGAGGTAGACTGGAATTGCATTGAAAGCATAGGAAAAGAGGCAGAACGTCCACAATGATGCACTTGGCCAAAAAGGGCGTATGCGTTTTTTCCTGAATATATTCAAGAAAAAACGCATACGCCCTTTTTGGCCAACCAAGCAAGCTTGCAAAGGAAATCTGCACTACAATGAAGTCTCACTTCCCCCCGGTCAAAAGGGCCATCTGAAAAAAGTGTAAAATCCAGAAAGGCAGGACAGGCCATGGAGAACTGGGAGCCTTGTTATGCTGAATGGCGGGATGTAAATTGCCAACAGACACTCGGGAGAAGTGTATGGTGTTTCCTGAAACATCTAAAAAACAAAGCAACAGAGCCTAGGGCACTTCCACTTATGGTCCTATAGCTTAGGGAAATTAAAATCAAAAAGACACAGCCACCCCAAAGTTTGGGACGCCTCTGTTTACAAGAACCTCGTTTACCGTACAAGTTCAACATCGCAGAAAGTGAAAAATGGATAAAGAAGTTGTGGTATTTACTTACAAAGCAATATCACTCAGCAATGAAATCTATCTCATCAGGCCCTTAGCAGCACAATGAGTGGATTCAGGTATGATGATTCTAACTGAAATAAGTCACACAGAAAAAGAAACATCATAAGATATCAGTAATACACGGAATGTAAACTTGGCTACACAGGAACTGAATTCCAAAACACAACAGGGTCTCAAATTTAGAAAACCAACTTATGCTTGCTTAAGGGGAAAGGTGAGTTGGGGTGCTGCATAAAACCAGAGATTGAAATGAGCACAGATAAAGTTCCTTCAGCCAAATATGGAATAGACAAGAGCTACTCCTTGCTCAACGAAATGGACTCAACACCCCATATTAAACGCCTAAGAATGTACCTGACTAGTAAGTATCTTAAAACCTATGGATTTCTATGTCTCCAAAAGAGAATCAAGCGTGTGTACAGGGGAATAAACGCAGCAGTGATAGGATTGGAGAGGTTCGGTGAGCAAATGAAGACCCTTTGAAGTCATATTGCATGGTACCCATTCCACGGGTCTCAACTCTCCAGGTTTAAGGTATTCTTCTTTCAGCTAAAACATGCATGTGGAACCCAGAGTATGATCAACCGTGTGAACGGGAGATGTGTTCAAATATGTCTCAGTTTTCCTCCCCTGGTACTCGTGTGCAACATTCCAGACGCTTTACTAACACTCTCCCCACTTGGAGAGTCAGCGCCTTTAACCTCCTGTTTGGCCCAGTTTGCAATTTCTGCGGAAGATGAACAGGAAGAGCGAGAACCAATGAGAGACTAGCTGGAGGTGTCTGGACGGGCAAATTTAACTCTCATTTCCCACCAGGAAGAGGAACTAAACAAAGGCTCAGCGTGCCGTGCCGGAACCAGATTAGGGCCTGAAGCCATCCTGCGGTGTTGCGGCCAGCTCAAAAGAAAGCGAGTTGAAGAAAGGAGCTCAGGGGCACTGTAATTCACAAACCTACAGAGTTATAAATGACAGCTATCGCACAAAAATATACTGAAGTAAGGCTGCCAAGAGGACTTGAAAGCGGGACAGAATTGCAGGAAACCGATTTCAGGAGGTAGACTGGAATTGCATTGAAAGCATAGGAAAAGAGGCAGAACGTCCACAATGATGCACTTGGCCAAAAAGGGCGTATGCGTTTTTTCCTGAAAATATTCAGGAAAAAACGCATACGCCCTTTTTGGCCAACCAAGCAAACTTGCAAAGGAAATCTGCACTACAATGAAGTCTCACTTCCCCCCGGTCAAAAGGGCCATCGGAAAAAAGTGTAAAATCCAGAAAGGCAGGACAGGCCATGGAGAACTGGGAGCCTTGTTATGCTGATGGGCGGGATGTAACTTGCCAACAGACACTCGGGAGAAGTGTATGGTGTTTCCTGAAACATCTAAAAAACAAAGCAACAGAGCCTAGGGCACTTCCACTTATCGTCCTATAGCTTAGGGAAATTAAAATCAAAAAGACACAGCCACCCCAAAGTTTGGGACGCCTCTGTTTACAAGAACCTCATTTACAGTACAAGTTCAACATCGCAGAAAGTGAAAAATGGATAAAGAACTTGTGGTACTTACGTACAATGCAGTATCACTCAGCAATGAAATCTATGTCATCTGGCCCATAGCAGCATAATGAGTGGATTCAGGTACGATGATTCTAACTGAAATAAGTCACACAGAAAAAGAAACATCATAAGATATCAGTAATACACGGAATGTAAACTTGGCTACACAGGAACTGAATTCCAAAACAGAACAGGGTCTCAAATTTAGAAAACCAACTTATGCTTGCTTAAGGGGAAAGGTGAGTTGGGGTGCTGCATAAAACCAGAGATTGAAATGAGCACAGATAAAGTTCCTTAAGCCAAATATGGAATAGACAAGAGCTACTCCTTGCTCAACGAAATGGACTCAACACCCCATATTAAACGCCTAAGCATGTACCTGACTAGTAAGTATGTTAAAACCTATGGATTGCTATGTCTCCAAAAGAGAATCAAGCATGTGTACAGGGGCATAAACGCAGCAGTAATAGGATTGGAGAGGTTCGGTGAGCAAATGAAGACCCTTTGAAGTCTTATTGCATGGTACCCATTCCACGGGTTTCAACTACCCAGGTTAAAGGTATTCTTCCTTCAGCTATAACATGCATGTGGAACCCAGAGTATGATCAACCGTGTGAACGGGAGACGTGTTCAAATATGTCTCAGTTTTCCTCCCCTGGTACTCGGGTGCAACATTCCAGATGCTTTACTAACACTCTCCCAACTTGGACAGTCAGCGCCTTTAACCTCCTGTTTGGCCCAGTTTGCAATTTCTGTGGAAGATGAACAGGAATAGGGAGAACCAATGAGAGACTAGCTGGAGGTGTCTGGACGGGCAAATTTAACTCTCGTTTCCCACCAGGAAGAGGAATTAACCAAAGGCTCAGCGTGCCGTGCCGGAACCAGATTAGGGCCTGAAGCCATCCTGCGGTGTTGCGGCCAGCTCACAAGAAAACGAGTTGAAGAAAGGAGCTCAGGGGCACTGTAATTCACAAACCTGCAGAGTTATAAATGATAGCTATCGTCCAAAAATATACTGAAGTAAGGCTGCCAAGAGGACTTGAAAGCGGGGCAGAATTGCACGAAACCGATTTCAGGAGGTAGACTGGAATTGCATTGAAAGCATAGGAAAAGAGGGAGAACGTCCACAATGATGCACTTGGCCAAAAAGGGCGTATGCGTTTTTTCCTGAAAATATTCAGGAAAAAACGCATACGCCCTTTTTGGCCAACCAAGCAAACTTGCAAAGGAAATCTGCACTACAATGAAGTCTCACTTCCCCCCAGTCAAAAGGGCCATCGGAAAAAAGTGTAAAATCCAGAAAGGCAGGACAGGCCATGGAGAACTGGGAGCCTTGTTATGCTGATGGGCGGGATGTAACTTGCCAACAGACATTCGGGAGAAGTGTATGGTGTTTCCTGAAACATCTAAAAAACAAAGCAACAGAGCCTAGGGCACTTCCACTTATCGTCCTATAGCTTAGGGAAATTAAAATCAAAAAGACACAGCCACCCCAAAGTTTGGGACGCCTCTGTTTACAAGAACCTCATTTACAGTACAAGTTCAACATCGCAGAAAGTGAAAAATGGATAAAGAACTTGTGGTACTTACGTACAATGCAGTATCACTCAGCAATGAAATCTATGTCATCTGGCCCATAGCAGCATAATGAGTGGATTCAGGTACGATGATTCTAACTGAAATAAGTCACACAGAAAAAGAAACATCATAAGATATCAGTAATACACGGAATGTAAACTTGGCTACACAGGAACTGAATTCCAAAACAGAACAGGGTCTCAAATTTAGAAAACCAACTTATGCTTGCTTAAGGGGAAAGGTGAGTTGGGGTGCTGCATAAAACCAGAGATTGAAATGAGCACAGATAAAGTTCCTTAAGCCAAATATGGAATAGACAAGAGCTACTCCTTGCTCAACGAAATGGACTCAACACCCCATATTAAACGCCTAAGCATGTACCTGACTAGTAAGTATCTTAAAACCTATGGATTGCTATGTCTCCAAAAGAGAATCAAGCATGTGTACAGGGGCATAAACGCAGCAGTAATAGGATTGGAGAGGTTCGGTGAGCAAATGAAGACCCTTTGAAGTCTTATTGCATGGTACCCATTCCACGGGTTTCAACTACCCAGGTTAAAGGTATTCTTCCTTCAGCTATAACATGCATGTGGAACCCAGAGTATGATCAACCGTGTGAACGGGAGACGTGTTCAAATATGTCTCAGTTTTCCTCCCCTGGTACTCGGGTGCAACATTCCAGACGCTTTACTAACACTCTCCCAACTTGGACAGTCAGCGCCTTTAACCTCCTGTTTGGCCCAGTTTGCAATTTCTGTGGAAGATGAACAGGAATAGGGAGAACCAATGAGAGACTAGCTGGAGGTGTCTGGACGGGCAAATTTAACTCTCGTTTCCCACCAGGAAGAGGAATTAACCAAAGGCTCAGCGTGCCGTGCCGGAACCAGATTAGGGCCTGAAGCCATCCTGCGGTGTTGCGGCCAGCTCACAAGAAAGCGAGTTGAAGAAAGGAGCTCAGGGGCACTGTAATTCACAAACCTGCAGAGTTATAAATGATAGCTATCGTCCAAAAATATACTGAAGTAAGGCTGCCAAGAGGACTTGAAAGCAGGGAAGAATTGCAGGAAACCGATTTCAGGAGGTAGACTGGAATTGCATTGAAAGCATAGGAAAAGAGGCAGAACGTCCACAATGATGCACTTGGCCAAAAAGGGCATATGCGTTTTTTCCTGAATATATTCAGGAAAAAACGCATACGCCCTTTTTGGCCAACCAAGCAAGCTTGCAAAGGAAATCTGCACTACAATGAAGTCTCACTTCCCCCCGGTCAAAAGGGCCATCTGAAAAAAGTGTAAAATCCAGAAAGGCAGGACAGGCCATGGAGAACTGGGAGCCTTGTTATGCTGATGGGCGGGATGTAAATTGCCAACAGACACTCGGGAGAAGTGTATGGTGTTTCCTGAAACATCTAAAAAACAAAGCAACAGAGCCTAGGGCACTTCCACTTATGGTCCTATAGCTTAGGGAAATTAAAATGAAAAAGACACAGCCACCCCAAAGTTTGGGACGCCTCTGTTTACAAGAACCTCGTTTACCGTACAAGTTCAATATCACAGAAAGTGAAAAATGGATAAAGAACTTGTGGTACTTACGTACAATGCCGTATCACTCAGCAGTGAAATCTATGTCATCAGGCCCGTAGCAGCACAATGAGTGGATTCAGGTACAATGATTCTAACTGAAATAAGTCACACAGAAAAAGAAACATCATAAGATATCAGTAATACACGGAATGTAAACTTGGCTACACAGGAACTGAATTACAGAACAGAACAGGGTCTCAAATTTAGAAAACCAACTTATGCTTGTTTAAGGGTAAAGCTGAGTTGGGGTGCTGCATAAAACCAGAGATTGAAATGAGCACAGATAAAGTTCCTTAAGCCAAATATGGAATAGACAAGAGCTACTCCTTGCTCAACGAAATGGACTCAACACCGCATATTAAACGCCTAAGAATGTACCTGACTCTTAAGTATCTTAAAACCTATGGATTGCTATGTCTCTGAAAGAGAATCAAGCATGTGTACAGGGACATAAACGCAGCAGTGATAGGATTGGAGAGGTTCGGTGAGCAAATGAAGACCCTTTGAAGTCATATTGCATGGTACCCATTCCACGGGTTTCAACTACCCAGGTTTAAGGTATTCTTCCTTCAGCTAAAATATGCATGTGGAACCCAGAGTATGATCAACAGTGTGAACGGGAGACGTGTTCAAATATGTCTCAGTTTTCGTAGCCTGGTACTCGGGTGCAACATTCCAGACGCTTTACTAACACTCTCCCGACTTGGAGAGTCAGTCCCTTTAACCTCCTGTTTGGCCCAGTTTGCAATTTCTGCGGAAGATGAACAGGAATAGCGAGAACCAATGAGAGACTAGCTGGAGGTGTCTGGACGGGCAAATTTAACTCTCATTTCCCGCCAGGAAGAGGAAATAACCAAAGGCTCAGCGTGCCGTGCCGGAACCAGATTAGGGCCTGAAGCCATCCTGTGGTGTTGCGGCCAGCTCACAAGAAAAGGAGTTGAAGAAAGGAGCTCAGGGGCACTGTAATTCACAAACCTGCAGAGTTATAAATGACAGCTATCGTCCAAAAATATACCGAAGTAAGGCTGCCAAGAGGACTTGAAAGCGGGGCAGAATTGCAGGAAACCGATTTCAGGAGGTACACTGGAATTGCATTGAAAGCATAGGAAAAGAGGCAGAACGTCCACAATGATGCACTTGGCCAAAAAGGGCGTATGCATTTTTTCCTGAATATATTCAGGAAAAAACGCATACGCCCTTTTTGGCCAACCAAGCAAACTTGCAAAGGAAATCTGCACTACAATGAAGTCTGACTTCCCACCCCCGCCGGTCAAAAGGGCCATCTGAAAAAAGTGTAAAATCCAGAAAGGCAGGACAGGCCATGGAGAACTGGGAGCCTTGTTATGCTGATGGGCGGGATGTAAATTGCCAACAGCCACTCGGGAGAAGTGTATGGTGTTTCCTGAAACATCTAAAAAACAAAGCAACAGAGCCTAGGGCACTTCCACTTATGGTCCTAAAGCTTAGGGAAATTAAAATCAAAAAGATACAGCCACCCCAATGTTTGGGACGCCTCTGTTTACAAGAACCTCGTTTACCGTACAAGTTCAATATCACAGAAAGTGAAAAATGGATAAAGAACTTGTGGTACTTACATACAATGCAGTATCACTCAGCAGTGAAATCTATGTCATCAGGCCCGTAGCAGAACAATGAGTGGATTCAGGTACGATGATTCTAACTGAAATAAGTCACACAGAAAAAGAAACATCATAAGATATCACTAATACACGGAATGTAAACTTGGCTACACAGGAACTGAATTACAGAACAGAACAGGGTCTCAAATTTAGAAAACCAACTTATGCTTGTTTAAGGGTAAAGGTGAGTTGGGGTGCTGCATAAAACCAGAGATTGAAATGAGCACAGATAAAGTTCCTTAAGCCAAATATGGAATAGACAAGAGCTACTCCTTGCTCAACGAAATGGACTCAACACCCCATATTAAACGCCTAAGAATGTACC